>NC_056728.1:1752571158-1752755055 GCF_019279795.1 Protopterus annectens | reverse complement strand
GGACTTCCTGATGTGACTATAAAAGGAGAGACTACTGTCCATCTGGGTCCCAAGGTCTCTTATCACGCATTCGGTGTTAAGTAGATTGCTGCCTATGTTGTAGTTCATGGGTACAGAGTTTTTACCAAAGGGGATGACACTGCACTTTTTGACACTGAGCTTGAGGCCATGGATCTGACACCAGACATCTGTCTCAGTGAGGCCCTTCTGTAGGATGTCCACATCATTTGGGGATTTGACTATGGCTAGTTTGCAGTCATCTGCGAACTTCGTTAGCCAGAGGCCTTCTGTGTTAGCCTGTACTTCAGAGAAGTAGATACCAAACAGGAGAGGTCCTTGGACGGAACCCTGTGGTACTCCACTTGTCACTGCTTTGAGGTCAGATTTGGAGTCTGCAACTTTTACAGTGTGGGTTCTGTCAGTGAGCCAGTTGGCAACCCATCTTGTGATGTAGGGATTTGTACCTAGTTTAGTGAGTTTAGCTATAATTCCAGAATGGGGGATGGTGTTGAAAGCCTTGGCGAGGTCAAGATAGGCTGTGTGAACCACCTTACCCTCATCCATGGCTTTGGTGACTGCCTCAAACAAGTCGATCAGGTTCAAGAGACATGATCTGCCTTTCACAAACACGAACTGGGTGGGTATATATATATATATATATATATATATATATATATATATATATATATATATATATATAGATATATATATATATATAGATATATGTATGTATATAATATATATATAGATATATATATATATATATATACACACACATATAGATATATATGTGTATATATATATATGTATATATATATATATATATATATATATATATATATATATATATACACACACACACACACACACACACACACACACACACACACAGGATCATAGGAAGTTACTAGGCTATTGGCCCTAGGACCTTTACAAGCCTAGCCATGACATACCCTTGTTCCCTTATAGAGCAAGATATACAGTCTATATTTGCAAAGCAAATCTAAGGTCACCACCGGCTGCCCTGTACAAGAGGGACATAGGTGATAGCCCCATAGTTTCTCATCCAATTGTCCAAGTTACTCAAACAGGGTCATTAAGGAGCTCTGTTTAACGTGAACTGGGAGTTTGTTCCAGAGGAGTGACAACCTCTGGGAGACATATCTGTCTCTCCAGCAAGCCCTGTTAATGTCACAGGCTAGGTTAAGGTCCCTAGAGCAAGCGAATCTTGTACCATTTGATTTACGGATGTGTGGCATTTCCATTTAGACAGGGGCAGAGACTGCACTGTAGGGCAGGCACACGTCATCTTTAAGCAGTCTATACGATACACAGTGCAGTGACAGGGCCTTTAGTCTGTCCATGCAGGTCATGTGTCAAAGGGCCTGAATTTTCTTGGTCAGAAATCTCTGAGATCTCTTCAGCTGCTGCAGGTGTCTGGTGAGGTACATACAGAAGGTGGCACTGTACTCTATTATTGGTATGATGAGGGACAACTGCAGGTGAGTTACAACCGCCCAAGCTTTGGCTGCTGTGCCGTTACTTAAGAGATGTCCAAGGCGGAAGGGCCCTCCTTACCACCGTGGACACATGATGATCAAAGTTAAGGTTACTATCAACCTGTGTTTCCCAGACCTCTCACCACTAGGTTTGAACTTAGGGGGGTATTACTAATATTGTAATTTGCAGAGACTTCCTTTGCTGAAAGGGATGATAATGCATTTTTTGTGTCAAGTTTAAGTCCGTGGCTTTGGCACCAATCATTTATCAGTGTAAGCCCATTTTGCAGTATGTTGACATCGCTGGGGGATTCAATGATTGCACACAGTTTGCAGTCATCAGTGAACTTTGTAAGCCACAGGCCATCTATTTTCACCTGGATTTCTGAGAAATCGATTCCAAATAATAGGGGGCCTAGCACAGATCCTTGTGGTGCACCACTGGCAACAGGTCTGCTGGTAGAGGTGGAATCCCAACTTTGACTGTATGTGTTCTGTCGGTAAGCCAGTTGGCTACCCATCTAATAACGTGCACACACATACGTGTACATGTGTGTGTGTGTATGCATACAGAGTGACAAGTCAGAAACATACGCTCAACCGTATCCCCTTTCTATTTCTATTAACTTTATTTCTAGAAAGGAAAGTGCAGAAAGGAAAATGTCTAGGCTTAAAATGGCTTACAAGCGCAAATAGCCTAGTACTTACTATGAGCTTAATGTGTTTTGTTTCTAGGTTCCTCTGAAATAGCATCTGGACTTGAAGTGTACACTCTGTCATAATGCTTGCTCCTTACATGGAATGCCTGACACTGGAATGATGCCTGCAATTTCTTACCGTTTTTTTTTTTTTTTTGCAGCCAAGTCTGTCGCAAGTTGATAAATGTGCTTGCAGTTCCAAGTGCGCCAGTACTATTATGCAATATTATGACAAAGCCTAGAGCACATCTCAACAAAGTACTGCAAACCCTCTCTTCATTGCTGCTAACATAGCATTCACTGTGTGAAAATTACACCATTTTGCTGCTATCTATACAAAGTCCTGAAAGACAGTTTCCTGCATGAATTAGTGAGACGTGAAGCAAAATGATATAGTCTCTTTTAAACACCAATGTAATACAACATTCATTAAAGAAATATGTTTAACTTATGGTTTAACTTATGGTTGGTTCAAAGTGCTTAAAGAATATATTCAAAGAATCATTCATTCAATAAGAGAAACAAACAGAATTTAAAGCACGTTTTAAAAAAGAAGCTAAAACAATGAAAAATTACTTCAGTGAAATTAATATGTTGTCACTTGATTTAAATGCTGTACTTTCAACATAATTGAATTCTTTCTAGCAAATGTTAGTCATTCAACATACAGATGAAATAAAAAAATCTATTCACGAGAAACTCTAGTGCAATGAAGTAATGCCAGGTTACAATTCAGACTCTTGCTGTCTGCAAGAAAATGTGGAACATTTTCCCTTAAACTGTGGCTTCTCCGTAACTAAGAGCAAGAAATTATGTCAGTAGCAAAAAGTTGCGCAAATTACCTTTCTTCATACATTCTTTTCTTCTTTAGTTTCAACTTTTCTTCCATTTCCTTGTAGTATTTCAAAGCGGCTTCCTCATCAAAGTCAGAATCATTTGAAGGACCTACTTCAGCAGGAGTAGTGCCTACCTAAAGTAATGTTAATTAGAAATACTATATTATTTATTTTGCCATTAAAAAGTACACCATAAACTGGGCAGTCTAAAAGCATTCATAAAGGTTTTTTGCTATGTTACAACTTCATAACAATGTATACACTGAGTAAATAGTCACAAAGCTACAATGGGGGGAAAGAAGGTAAGAAACTACTTTTCTTACACAGTCTTCCTTTTTTAATTTCTCCAAATGTTCTGGATTTCTACTTCAGTAACAGAAATGGACCGCAGTCATGAGTATGGCTGCAGTTCATGTAATAAGTATTGCATCAGTCTTTGGTGCTTGCTAAGAGTGCTCTTCTAAGCACATACAATACACCCAGAATTTCTGAGGTCATATGGAGTTACATGTACTGTTATAGCCACTGCATACTTGAAAATTCTTTATTAGAACTCTTGCTACCACTACTATTGGGAACTATCTGGATGTCTTTATCCCATACAGCTCTAGTCTCTATGCAGGGCACTATATTATTCACAAGCTATTTGAAAAGATAGAAATTACTTCTGAAAATATAGCTAGGAATGGAATAAAATTATGGTGGAGTTTAAAAATAGGATGGAAATAAAAGAAAGGGAGCTATGGTTAAGAAGCAACACAAATTTAGAGAGACTGACCAATGTTAAAATATTGCAGATTATGGGGAATCTCACAGAACAAGAAGAGGATCAACTGCAGAATGCTAAGCAGAAAAAGAAGGGATTATCTCAGTAATACACACAAGTTTAAAAAGATTGCTGTTAAGCAACTTTTTTATAACCACACTAGAGCACAAAAACTTTTAGCACGACTCAGGCAACAGAAAGTAGAAAGGACTATTGCCAAGCTTAAGGAGCCTATAACAACAAATATAGCAAGAGATCCTATAGAGGTATTAGAAATATTTTGGAAATTCTATGAAAGTCTGTATAAAGCAGAGAAATATGGAAATCAAGAAAAGATACAAATGGAAATGTTTATGGAATAATTAAATATGCCAAGCTTAGAAGTAGCTCAATTACTAATGGTTAGGATAGGAGGAGTTGAGACAAAAATTGTGGTGTACAACCAATCTACAGGAAAGTCCCCATGAAGAGATGGCATTGCTGTGAAAGTTTGGAAGCTAGGAGGGAAGAAACTGTTTCAAGATCTGCAAGGTTTTGTTTAACAGTTTTTTAAGAGGAGAGGTACCAACATCCTGAAAAAAGCAGTGATAGATGTAATACCTAAAGAGGGTAAAGATCCACCAGATCAAGCTTCACTTCATACAGGCCCATTTCAATACTAAACCATGATTATAAAGTGTTCATGTCTATAATGGCTAAAAGAATGGCAAAAGTAATGCCAAAATTGACAGATATGGATCAAACATTTGACAACATTAACAGAACATTGATGATCCACAGGGAAGAAGAATGTAAGGAAATACCATTGCTGTTGGAGAGTCTTGATGCAGAGAAAGCATTTGACAGAGTAAGTTGGGACTTTATGAGTAGGGCAATGGAAGCATTTGCATTTCCAGAAAAACATTATAAGGTTGATTAGGAGGATATATGAGGGATCAGATGCGAAAATTAAAGTGGGTGGGGTCCTCTCCGATGATTTCTAGTTGAGTAGAAGTTCCAGGCAGGGATGCCCTCGTTTCCCTTTGTTATTTGCATTATATTGAGAAGCACTGGCAAAGAAAATAAGGGACTCAGAAATTCAAGGATACAATTGGTATGGTAGTCGAGAAAAGCTGGCTCTATTTGCAGATGATATTATTCTATACCTGATGAAACCAGAAAGAGACATTACACTGTTGTGGAACATTTTCAGACAGTTTCATATCTTTTTGGGATACAAAATTAATGAAGCTAAAACAAAGGCAATATCAGTAAATTATGTACCCACACATGAATTGGTTCAGCAATATTATATCGCTGCAAAAAGTACCTTACTTCCAAATCTAGAACTGCTATAGTCAGAACTCACCGCTTAGCTACCTTACTTTATGCATGTCCAGTACCAACAAATCTAAATAAGACCAGTCTCAACAAACCAGCTACATCTTACCACAAAATCACAAGATTTGCTATCAGCGCTAAATCCCGCTCCCACCACTGTCAATCCCTACTTACTTTACATTGGCTTGAACTCCTATTACGCTTCCACCAAACCTAGCACACCAAATACTAATCCAGAAAAAATCCAGGCCCTATCTGGACTACTAAACTTCTATACTTCAAATAGACATTTACGCTCCACCAATAAAGCCCTAATAAAAAAAAATTCAATATATAGAAACAGCTCTGTTTAGCTCGTCACTAAAGAAGTTACTAACACCTGGAGTAGTCTTCCTCCTGACAGACTACAAATTAAAACACCAACTTTCAAAAAATTACTGAAAACACACCTTCTCACCAACCGACTGCGCAACTGCAATAGCCCACCTTAACCTCTCACTACACAGCAGCAGTACTGCTTCCTTATGCCACCTATTCTTAGGGACATGCTCACCACTGCTGTCACTCAAACTCCTTGAATGCTACTAAATGCTTATTGCAAATATGTAATAATTATACTTATTTTCTTCCATTGTCACCTTACGCTAACCTCAATGTAATCTACTGGTTATGTTTCTCCTGAATTCTAATATCTCCTTTCAGAATTGTCATGCCTTGCTAGTATGATGTTAACTGATTCTACATTCATAATCTCTGTAACCTGTTACTATTATTTCTAAATGCTGTAACTATTGTTTCTCCTGAATTCTAATATCTCCTTTCAGAATTGTCATACCTTGGTAGTATGATGTTAACTGATTCTACATTCATAATCTCTGTAACCTGTTACTATTATTTCTAAATGCTGTAACTATTGTACTTGCTGGAGTTTATTTCCCCGGGCCTCCCCTGAAAATGGACACCAGGTGTCCAGTTGGACACTTCTGGTAAACAAATGTCAAATAAAAATAAATAAATATTTATGGGGACATGATAAAATGAAGTATTTAGAAGTATGGATTAAAAATGATTCTGGTGTGGCAGCTAAGGATATGCGGGAAGAGGCTAAACAAAAGATAATACAAAAATTTAGAAAATGATGGCTTTGCTACATGGATACGGATAGTAAGATGCAAGCAGTTAAAATGTTTTTAAGTCCCATTAGCCTTGTACACAGGTCAGGCATATTTTTATCAACCAGAGAAAAATTTGTGGATGACAATTAATAAAGAGCTGAAGGACTCTACCTGGGAGGAGAGTGAAGTGGGACAAGCTGATTCTTCCAGTAGAATAGGGCGGATTGGGACTACCCAATTTGAAGGGGTATTTCAGAGCTACACAGTTAAGACTCCTATACATAGTACAAGCAGAAAACTATAATTCAAAGTGGAAAGGGATGAATATAAAATGGGGGAAAGCTCAAGAAACAAGGAGAGACTGGGGTTTTGGATGCAGGCCTTTAAGAAGAATAACAATAATCATACAGAATAATACAGCTATAAAGCAGCAGAAAGCATTTTAAGAACTAAGCCAATGCGGGAATGGACAAAGGAGATTCTGCCAATAGAGATGGCTGTAATTAGGGATACAGACAACAGGCAAGAGGGGGCTGGAATTTATTGGAAAAAATGGCAAAGGAATTAAGGTATCAGGAGCAAATAATTATAGAGGGAAAGATGACAGAATGGGAAGATGCCAAGAATTTATTTGTATTGCAGGTTAGAGATTCCCTCCCTATTAAGGGTTGATAGAGTATAGGCAAAGAGAAAGAAATAGGGGGTCCTAAATGAAAAAACAGCACTGGTAGAGTTTTTTTTGTAGAATCTAGAACAGAAGCTGCAATTAAAAAAGGAAAAATTAGTAGAGCATATAAAATGCTGCACGATAACTATAAGAATCAATCAGAGGAGATTAGAAAGGATTGGAGAGAGAGACTGGATAAGCAATTCACAAAGAAACAATGGGAGGATATACGTATGTCTCCCAAATATGCAACAAAATCTAGAGGATTCAGGATTTTTGCTTGGAAATGTTTACATTGATATTTTTATACCCCAAGTAGACTCCAGAGAATTTGTCCTAGTAGATAGCAAATGCTGGAGGTGTAATGGGAAATATAGAGGTTACTGGGAACAAACTTTCTAGGAATTCACTGAATTGGCAGACTAAGGATTTCCTGCAGGATATACTGTCAGGGATGCTGGGTGGGCAAACTGGTGTGACGAGGGAGATGATTTTTCTGAGCTATAATCGGAATTGCCTAGACTTGCTGTCCTTGCTGTATCTAATTATGGTGGCTGTCAAAAAAGCAATTCCTAGAAAATCTAAATCTAAACTAACTACAGTAGAAGTAATGAATATAGTAAGAGAGATAAAACAACTGGAACTGAGATCTTTAGAAAAGGGGAGGAGTAAACTACACAGGAAAATGGAAAACTGCGGGAACAATACACACAGGGGAGGAATGGGGTTTAAAAGAAGGCAGAACTTATATGAGCTATGTAACGTTTGACTGAAAATAACTGGATAGATTATAACTGATGTATAATGTGTTTGCAGCAGGGAGTGTGTCAGTATGGTTTGTGATGTAAAGTGCTTGCAACTAGGATTGTGTCGGTATGGTTTGTTTTCACTTAAATAAATGTATGATCGCTAATGTCATAACCGATGGTTTAATAAGGCTGTTTCTTGTTTAAAAAAAGTCTGGACTTGAATAATTTATGCAATGTTGCATAGGTTATATTATATATAGCAATATATGTGAAATATAATGTTTGCAAATGAAGTTGTTAATACAGTTTATTTTTATATAAAACTAAATTTGCCTATGTCACAAGTGATAATTCAATAAAGGTGTTTAAAATAGTATGCAGGGCACTATAATGACTAAGTGTCAACTATTTCAATGACTGATGCAACTTTTGCCCTTTTTTCTTTTACGACTATGTTGTCCTTCTTCTTTTGGCTTTTCCCAGTTAGCAGTCGCCGCAGCGGAACTCCGGTCTGCTAATGATTGGCAGTAGATTTTTACAGTGCCGAGGTGTCAGCTGGACGCCCAACCTTCAACGAAGGCACGCCCATTTATGCATGTCTTTCGAATGTCACTCGACCACGGGGAGGACATGCAAACTCCATACAGAAGGCACTCCAGCCGAGAATCTAACAGGAGAACCTCTTGCTGTGAGGAGACAACACTACCGCTGCACCACCGCGGCTTCTTTTTTTTTCTTTTACTACTATATACATTTGTTTTTCTTGCCTCTACTTTTTTATCTGTTGGCATTGGATGGAATCTTATGATCATAACTTCATTTTCATAGTTCCAGTGCTTCTCAGCTATGTATATGTTGTATTTCAGCAGTCCCTAATCCAACAGGCTTGCTACAATGTTGTGCTTTTCAGTACATATATCTCAGCCATGAATAAACTGCACCAACCCTAAGGTGTGCAAATGTTTCTAGGTTTGGACTACAGAATCTGCATTTATCTGTTTCACCTACTTTTCTATAGACTATGTAAATCAAAATGTATGTAGTTCACTTTTATTTTGACCTGTCATCATTACCCTTTCATCTTTTGATTTAAATTCATAGCTCCTCATTCTATTCATGCACCAAATCTGATTAACATGTGGATCCACTAGTTCTCTATACTTGCCAATACAAGTGTAATCTTTTCCAGTATTACTTCATTTTCTTTATAGTCTTATTTGTTTGTTGGTATTTTGTTGCCAAATAAATTTTCTCTTTCTGGTTTAGTTCCATTATTGCTCCTTTCTGAAATGCTTCTACTTATCTGAGCAAAATGTCATCTTAAGACTTGTTTGTGTTATGCTTCAGAACTTGCATTGTGTTTAGATCTGACAATGTCAGCAAACATGTACGCAGTCTCATGACTGCGGAACCAATACTTGTGGCCAGTTTTGAGGATGCTCACACCTCCTTTAGACTGAGGGGATATACAATCGTATTTTGCTCTAGTTTTTACCCATCACTTTTATTAAGCATAAAAGCAGTTTTTCTTGCCTTCTTGCTCAGTTGATCCAGTGCTTGTTGGGGCCAGTCAATCGCCTTCAGCCAGAAGTTAGGTACTGCATCTGAACCTGGGAGTTTTCCATTTAGAAACATTTTTTAAATTTGTCCCATATTCTTTCACTGTTACTTCATCACATTTCACATCTTTTACATCAGAGCTTCTTAATGCTTCATTTAACTCTTATCAATCAGCATCTTTGTTATGTTCAGCATGGTCTTCATAAATACTTCTCCAAAAAGTATTAATTTCATTTTAGGTAGTGTTGCTTTTACTTTGTTTCCCAATTCTCTATAAATGTTTTTGGGGCCATAAATGATTTTTTTGTATTGGACTTTTTCTTTACATCGCTCTGTATACCTTTCCAAGTCTGCTTGTGTTGATATCTTTAATTTATCACTGGAGATGTTGGTTGACAAATCCTACTCAGTTTTGATAATGTGTGTTGCTTTTACCACATCCATCTTTCTAAGATGTTTTCATTATATACTCTCTTTTCAATATTCTAGTAGTGCTAGTTCTTGCCTTATTTGTTTTACAGTTTTCTCTCTTTGATGGTTCCATGATGGCACTGTACTTGGTTCCTTCCTTATTTTCCTTTGTTACTTTGGATTTCTGTGATGGCAGTTTAGTTTAGCTGCACAAAGTGTATTATTTTTATTTGTTATATTGCAGCCATCTCCCTTAACAGTCCCAACTAATGTGTCTTAACATTTTAGTGCTTATTCACTATTTTTCTCTTTCATTTACCTTACTATGTCTGTTCATTTCTATTTGATCAAGCAGCTCTTCCTTCAGATGATTCTGTTCTAGAATGAGAGTATCCTCTTTGCCCTCTGCTTTATGTTCTTTCCCTTGCAGTGCAGGTCTAGCTGGACTTTCATGCATGTCATCTAGATAAGGTTTCAGAACACAACCCCGTAGTATATCCTCCCCAAATGCATCCTGCTTCATCTTGTGCACAATAATCTGTTGAGTCATTGATCCATCATGTTGCAATGCTGCCTGCATTCAAGTTTCCACATTAAATCCCTAACTTACTTCACAGTTGATCTACCACTAGTTTCTAATTGTTTCTTTTCAGCATCGCTAAACACTTTTCATTTATATGCCACGTCTGTGAATTTAATTTTATAACTGTAAAATTTACCATATCCAAATAACTTTGCCCTGTATTTCATTTCAAATATCTTTGGACCTGCATTTTTCATGTCAATTTGTATGGCTTTCTTCTCCGCATAAATATCACACTGTATCAGACTGTCTTTCTTCTCAGCATAAATATCACACTATCAGATATTTTTTCTCTCTCTCGTGTCTATACTTTTTTTAATAGTGCTTGATAACCTCTATTTTTCCTAATACTTTTTTAGCACTTCCTCACTCATGTCCTTTTCCAGGAAGCCCAGTGTTTCCTCATCTGTGTAATGCTTTGTTACAATCTGTTACATTAAAAATCTTAAATTATCTGCAGCTTTTAACAGTTTTTGTGCAAGTATCTTATTTTCTCTAATTTATTTCTGGCTTTTGCTATACATCCTGTGTGGAAATTCTGGGTTTGTTGTATTAAAGTAACAAATACATAATCTATTTTCCTCAACAGCTTACCCTAAACAAGCTTAAACTGTTTTTTTAGCTGTTTGCTGCATTATTTAATATCTGCACTTAAAAGTTACATTTTAGTCGAATTTGATCGAAAGTTTGTTGTTTGTTTGTTTAATTTAACTGTTGAGCCTGCCCACTAAAGTGTGCTAGCCTGTGTAACTGATTTATTACTGTTTCTGCATTTTCTGTGTGTTTCTATCTAAAAACAAAAAAAATAATCCTTGTTTTCCCGCCTCTCCTCGACTAGTTTAGACCAGTTTACAGGCTTTGCTGTATTCTGGGCTGTGGTGTAGTTCCTGTGTTGTCCACTACCTTACTTGGATAGAAGGAAGTTTCTTTGCTCACCAGTGGGAGTGGGGAGCCTGAGCAGCCTACCTGTCCCTGTAGGAAGTGACCTCAGCACAAGAGCTGTAGTAATTGGTTGTTTTGGACCATTTCTAGCTCTTTTGAAGTTCCCTGTTTAAAATCCGCGTTTGCGGCTTTGCGGTTGCGGCAAGCAGTGCCGGTTAAACTTCTTCTGGCTCCGCCAAGTCTGCTCTTCAAATTTTCCCTTAAGGAAGCTCTACTCTTAGTATAATCAGACTACTCGCTATATTATAAGCCTAGCACTAGTTCTCAAAACTAAGTAAGCACTCTCATACTAAGTAAGCACTACATCCACCTACCACCCCTGTGAATATCCAGTTCCCTTAAAGGCACAGCACTCCTTTATACTGTTCTAGCATGACGAGTGGTAGAGTACTGGCATCCTCTCCAGTTCAGCTGGTTAATCTGGGTATCTTGAGACAATGCTACAATTGTCTCATGTACACATACAACCCTCTCCTCCTCCCAACAAACACAAATACATGTGAGAGATTCAACTATATAGCCAAACTGGAGGCTGAACTCTCTCAACTCAGGGCTGGCATGACCAGACAGGAGGAGATGGTAACCACACACACAGCAAACCCAGTCCCACATAGACCTACCACAACTGCAAACCAAAGACATAAAAACACAAAGACATACTCGGAGGCTCTAATAAAAAACTTACCAAAACAACAGAGGCTCCCAAAGTAGACATCCAAAAATCCACCACCTCAAAACAAAACACATGCAACACATACTTCAATGAATCAGTGTGTCAATCAATCACAGCCCTTAAGGCCAAACACCATGCCTGATACACTAGTAATAGGTGACACTATAGTCAGACACACTGATGTCCCGCTTACCAGGCTGAACAAGGAGAGGGTGACTGTAAGCTGCCTATCGGCAGCTAGGATCCGCCACATAACACACGCACTCAGGTCACTCCAAAGCAAGTACAAATATGACTCCATCATTGTCCATGCTGGCGTGAATGACCTGAGACGTACCTCCCTGGACTACATGAAAAGAGACATAGAGGAGCTCTCTGATTATGTAGCCCAGGCTGGTATGACCTTGACCCTGAGCAGCATCTTGCCCTCAAGAAGAATGATGCCACAATACAAAGACAAGATGATCAGCTTTAATAATTGGCTCAAGTACTGGTGTCATTCTAAGGGGATCCAATGCCTGTCTGCCTGGGATGACATGTTGGACAAGCCACTGCTTCGCAAGGGACGGCTTGCACCTGTCATCACTGGGCTCCCGGATATTGGCTAAGGCTCTTGCCACCCCCATAGTGCCTTTTTTAGGCAAGGCTCAAAAGACAAACCCACCTCCTTAGATAACAAAAATGGAAAAAAACTAAGGGTAATGCTGCTCAACGCCAGAAGTCTAAATCTCAAGATGCAGGCACTCGATGCACTCTTCAGTATGGAGAACATCGACGTCTGTGCAGTAACTGAAACCTGGTTCAATGCTCCTGAGAGTACCCCAGCGCTACCAGGCTATACCTCGTATCATGCTTTTCGGACCCAAAACCTGGGCTGAACCACAAAGGGAGGGGGAGTGTCCATATTCATCAAGGACACCCACACCTCCAGGTTAGTAGTAACACATGAAGCATCGTAGACCATACAGGTGCAACTAACCATAGGCAAAACTGCTATACAACTGGTAGCATGTTACAGACCACCCACCCAATCTCAGGATACCCACTCAGCCTTCCTGAAGACATTGGAGGATATGAATGTATCACAAAATACCATCATACTGGGAGACTTCAACTACTCTAACATAGATTGGGTACATTATTCTAGCCCTAACATCCTAGCCCAAAGGTTCCTGGAATTCATAAATTCAAATGCACTGGAACAACTAGTCACCTCTCCCACTAGGGGAGATAATATACTAGACCTGATCATTACAAACATGGGGACAAAATGCTCCACACTGGAGGTATACCCCTCACTAGTGAGATCTGACCACAAACTAATCACTCTGGATATACATAACCCACCTCCACCCCCAGCACAAAAGACCTCAGTGAAAAACTTCTCAAAAGCAGACTTCACTCTTCTTAAGACTGAGATGGTATCCTTTAAGCCCACTGGGCCAGTGGATACCACATCCCACAATGCTGAATCCTTCACAAATGCTTTCTATGGACATCTCCAAGAATGCATGGATCATGCAATCCCAAATAAATCCAAGTCCCTCTCCACCAAAGGCAAACGTCCTGTCTGGTGGACCTCAGCCATAAACAAATTGTATAACAAAAGGAAGCTACTACACGACAGAGCAAAATCCCATAAAGGGAAGACATCTCTGATCAACACTAGCAGAAAACTACGTTCTCTCATAAAAACATCCAAGGCCAACTTTGAGAGAAAAATCGCTAAGGACACTAAAGATAACCACAAAGCCTTCTTCAGCTATGTTAGAAAGCTGGGCGGAAACCCTCAGATATGCTCAGAGTTAGTTCACAACAACAAAAAATACACTGAACCCACAGATATTGCCAACATTCTGGCTGACAGGTTCAGTGCAAATTTCTCCCCTCCTTCACCCCCAAAAGAAGAAATACTTATCCCAGCTGAATGTAATCTCCCTGTCATCTCAGATGTCCAGGTGAGAGCCACCCTCAGCAAAGCTAAAAACATAGCATCAATGGGACCTGACTGTATCCCGGGTTGGTTGCGTGCTACGTGAACTCCAAGAGGAGCTAAACCCGCACATAAAAATGCTATTTAACCTTAGCCTTACAACAGGATATGTACCTGAACACTGGCGTACAGCAACAGTGGTCACACTCCACAAAGGGGGTACCTCTACAGACCCTGGGAACTACCGCCCCATAAGCTTAACCCAGCCTGGTCTGCAAAGCTATGGAAAGAATCATTATGGAACTCATAAACAGAGACATTGGGGACCTACAGACACTTGACCCCACCCAGTTCGGCTTTGTAAAGGGCAGATCCTGCCTTTTGAACCTGGTTGACTTTTTCGAAACAGTTACTAGAGCCACTGATGAGGGCAAAGCAGTCCATACAGCCTACCTGGACTTGGCTAAGGCCTTCGACACAATACCCCACTCAGGCATCATAGATAAGCTCAACAGCTTAAATGTAAACCCTTATGTCACTAGATGGGTTGCAAACTGGCTAAAGGACAGAACCCATAAAGTTAAAATCGCTGGAGCAATGTCAAACTCAAAGCCAGTCACAAGTGGTGTCCCACAGGGATCTGTCCTAGGAACCCTCTTGTTCGGCATTTATTCCTCAGATGTTAAAGCAAACATGGGAAGGTTGTGGCTGACAAAGTTCGCAGATGACTGCAAACTAGGCGCCATAGTCGATACACCAGCGGACACATACATCCTACAAAAAGGCCTCTCAGAAACGGACAACTGGTGCCGGAGTCATGGCCTTAAACTAAATGCCAAAAAATGTATAGTCATCCACTTTGGGAAAAACAAAGTACCCACAAATTATCACATAGACAGCAACCCACTGAGTACAGAAAAAGTAATCAGAGACCTATGGACCCAAGTTGACAGCAACCTCTCATTTGACACCCACGTTGCCAAAGTGGTTAGAAAAACATTCTACCTTGCACACCTTATCATGAAGGGATTCACATCCAGATCCAAGGATGTCATTGTACCCCTATACTACTCCCTCATCAGACCCATGATTGAGTACAATGCCCCATTTGGTATGTACCTCACCCGGTATTTGCAACAGCTGGAGAGACCACAAAAGTACCTCACCAAGAGGATCAAGGGTCTCCAACATGTGTCTTATTCTGCCAGACTAAAGAAACTCCAGCTCTATTCAGTAGCATACCGCCTGCTCAGAGGTGATCTCTGCCTGACGTACAAGGCCATGTCCAATCAGGAACTGATGGACATGCTCCACCTCAAAAAATCCAAATCCATCAGAACCACGAGAGCTAAAGACTTAAACCTCGGCTCAAGTATGAATAGGACATGCCGGAGGGATAGATTCATAACCCAGAGGCTTCCCATGCTCTGGAATAAGATCCCAGTTCATGTTAGGCAGAGCCCCTCACTGACTCTCTTCAAGAGAAATCTTGATGAGTGGATGGGAGATCGTAAGTTTACCCCAGGGGTCACATCTGTGTCACTACTAGACAGGGGCACAGTAAACTAATTCTATTACATAAGGGGACCTACACTGTGTCACTACTAGACAGAGGCACAGTATTCTAAATCTATTCTGTGCATTTTGTACCATTTTATGGGGTGGCGAAAGCCACATCACTATGGCTAGGCTTACAAATGCCCCAGGGCAGATAGCCTAGTACTAAACTATGAAACAGGCTACTTTAGTGTCTCCATGCCTCTTGCTTAGCCTATGTTTTTTTTTTTTTTTTTTTGCCTTACTTTTTATAGACTGCTTCCTCCAACCCAGGATTGCCAGACGTCCCTATTTGGGCGGGACTGTCCCGAGATCAGCATTGCCGGTTTAAATCCCAGGCAGCCTCTGCTTTGTTTTTTTTTTTTTTTTGATTGGCCCATATACCGGCATACGGGCCAATCAGAAATCACTAAACACAGAGCTTCTTGTGTTTAATGTGGAACATCGCAGTTCAACATTAAATAGAAGTAGCTTCATGTTTAGCAATTTTTGATTGGCCCGTATACCAGTATACGGGCCAATCAAAAAAAAAAATATTCGCAAAACAGAGCTACGTCTGTTTAATGCAGAACTGCGATGTTCGGCATTAAACAGATGTAGCTCCGTGCTTAGCGATTTTTGACTGGCCTGTATATCGGTATACGGGCCAATCAAAAAATAGCAAAACAGAGCTACTTCTGTTTAATGCGGAACTGCGATGTTCTGCATTAAAAAGAAGTAGCTCCGTGTTTAGCAATTTTTGATTGGCCCGTATGGGCCAATCAAAAAAAAAAAAAAAAAAATCGCAAAACAGAGCTACTTCTGTTTAATGCGGAACTGCGATGTTTCGCATTAAACAGAAGTAGCTCCGTGTTTAGCGCTTTTTGATTGGCCCGTATACGGGCCAATCAAAAAAAAATTCGCAAAACAGAGCTACTTCTGTTTAATGCAGAACTGCAATGTTTTGCATTAAACAGAAGCAGCTCCGTGCTTATAAAAAATAAGCACAGAGCTACTTTTGTTTAATGCGGAACTCTGATGTTCCGCATTAAAGACCCTGCCAGACTTTTTTTTTTTTTTTAAGTCTTCACTTTTGTTTGTTCCTACGTGGCCAGTCGGAAATCTGGCAACCCTACTCCAACCGCAGGTGGGCCACCTGCAGTGTGGCCTAGCCCTATGGTAGGAATGTTTCCATATTCTGAGGATTCTACACTACCTTTTTTCCAGTTCTGACACCACTGCTTATGCCAGTAATGGGCACTCTACTTTACGACTTGTGCATTAATTTTTTTTTAAATTTTTGACCTTCCCTTCCTCATGATATATAAAATTCAGTCTACATATCAGTGTCATCTTGGCACTCAACAAAGCACAAGGATGAATTCAGATCCAGCAATACTACTTTCCATTTCTTGCTGACTCCATCTCTCCATTAAGGTGAGCAGACATGTTTAGTATTTTGTCACTTTTTCTTTAGTTTGACATCCACCTGAACCAAGTAGGGTGGCTCCAACCCCTAATATACCTCAATTAACTTTCTGGGAATTTCTTCTCTGACGAAAATCTGACTGATGCCTACTGGTCCCTCCAAAAAGATGAGTCATGGTTCCCTCTTCTCAGTAGAACTGTCTGTTGAGTCATATGACACTCTGACTCCATACTGGCCTGTGGCAGGGTCGCAGTATAGAACATCAGAGGTAAAGTCGATGTACTATGGATTCTATAACCTCAGTGGGTGCATCAGAATCAGACTGGGCAGAGTGAGTATCAGGCCTAAGCCTTTTGAGTTCTTTTCTTGGGACAGAGAGTAGGTATGCTGGACAGGCAGAATCCAACATCTTGGAGTGGGCCAAACACTTCTGATGCTGGGTCTCTAAGAAGGTGTTGAGTGAAGATAAAAAGGATTGCAAAGACTTCTGCAAAAGAGACTGGCAAATGGAGCAAGCCTTGCAGTTGTGTTCAACACCAATGCAGAAGCAGCTTTGGGTATGGACAGCTTTGTAGGAAATTTGTCTACTGCACTTACATTTATCCCTCCTAGCTGACACCTAACACAAACATAGCAAAACAATTAATACGGGTAAAGGAAGGTTCCCCAACTGGGCACTTCTGTTTTTTTAATAGCTACAGTACAATTATGCAAATATCAATCCGATGAGTGTAAGACCTGTATTTAGTCTGGTGGCAAGATCGTCTGAAGATTTACGCTCATATGTCCACCTATATACCCCTACGCCTGTGAGCTGAGGTCATATGTTGGATGTATGATTCAGAGAAGGTTAAGCTTTGGCAACCCAGTAAGATGTCAGCAGTGAAACCCACTCATTTAGAATATTTCAAGAGTGATCTCAGTTTCAGTCAAGACATCACTCAATCTGGTTAATGCTTCAGAAAGAAACATTTACCAAGCACACTTGGTATGGGGATGGAAGGAAGGTAGCATTATTATTACAGTGAGCTTTGCTAAAACATGAATCACTACAGAGTCTTACACAATTATACTATTGCCTTTAGAAATACTACCATCCAGACAAGGACATAACATTTGTCTTTCCTGTCACTTACCTGTAAGTCCTCACTGTAGTCTGAGATCACTGGACAGCCACAATGTTAATGGGCTTCCATGTATGTCCTCATTGTATGCAATCTTGATAATGGCATTTTCATACTACGTCTGAGAAAAGTGATTGCCCAAGACCATTGTGTGTCATTTTGGAGACTCCCTCACATTCCCAGTGTTGTACAACCATGAAAATGGTACGTTGTGATATTGTGCAAGTTGAGGGGGGTTGCAAATTGCTGATAAAAAATTCCAAGATGCGCTGCTACTTTACATGCAGTAGGCATCTTTCACATTTGTTGGAATAAATATGTATGATGGAAATGAATGGGAGTCAAGACTTCATAACAGAGGCACATCATCGTGTGGTGGTTGCAAGTGCTTCTGTATACCTGCCAGACATCACTACTGTGTAGAACAGTTTGGAGTGTACAGATATCTCAAGTGTTCTAATGCATGCTGTTCTCCTACATATTGCTAGAAGCAGATGATGCAGAGGGTTAGGATGTCTCCCTCATCACAAGACAGGTGAGTATTGGCCACACATTCCTAACCTCCCTTATCAAGTTTCTAAACAATCTCAGATGACCTGAGTCACAGTCTAGGTTTCATCCCTCTGCACCATGAAGCCAGCTTCTTTCCCAAACTACAAAGACAAATTCCTCAGAGATGTTTCCATTCACTCATCGTCCTCCTACTGCCCAAGTACATGCTAGATACAACATATGCAAAAGATGCATTGCTTTCTCACAGTTTGAATGAACTGATTCAATGACACTGCTGATGCAACATTTAGCATAAAGTAAGGAAAGTTGTAGTGATGTTATCATTGCAAACAGTGCGTGGATTATATACAAGGGCTTGCAACTTTCAGATTCATCTGCCTGAGGCAACAGGCATAAAAAAATATTTTCCAGAAAGAGGTACTTTATGTTTGCTATGTCTACTGGCCCAAAAGGAGATGAGTTAATTTTTTCAAACATAAACATTTATGTCCCAAGGGAAAGGAGTCTTCTTACAGCTCTTAAGTCATCTTTATGAATGCCTTACCCAGTGGATTTCTTGTTACACACTGATAAGAGTGAATACACCCATAAACTGCAGAAATGTGCACCTTTTTGGATAAATTACCTAAGTTTAAATGGAAAAAGTGGTTTAAGTAGTCAATACACTTAGGATAGGACAGTTCAAAGGGTCTAAGCCTTGGGCTGGAGTCCAGAGCATATACATCTTTTACAGTTATGAGTGGGAGAGTTTCTTGTATTAGGATCTTCTGACTTCCTTTATGACATTCAGGACTTGACCAAAAAAGGAAATTGGAATTCTGCCCTCCAAGCTATGTTTTTTTTTTTTTTTAACACACACCTTTATTGAATTATCACTTGTGAGAAAAGCAAATTTACATTTATACAAAAGTAATCAAACTATATTAACAAATTAACAGTAACAAACATTATACTTCACATATTGCTATATATCATATAACCTAAGCAACATTACATAAATTATTCAATTCCTGACCTTTTTTTTTTAAACAAGCAACATCTTTATTAAACCATCACTTACGACATAAGCAATCATACATTTATATAAATGAAAATAAACCTCACCGACCCAATCCTAGTTGCAAGTATTTTACATCACAAACCGTACTGATATACTCCCAGTTGCAAACATTATACATCGGTTATAATCTACCTAACCATTTTCAAATATTACTTAGCTCATTTAAGTCCTACCTTCTTTTAAACCTCATTCATCCCCTGTAATATTCCCACAATTCCCATTACTTCCTATATAGTTTGCTCTTACCCTTGACATCAATGCCATTTGTTTTATCTCTGTTACTATATTCACTACTTTTAAAATAGATGGTTTAGATTTTTATTTCCATTTTCTAGTAATTGCTTTTTTGGCAGCCATCATAATTAGACACACCAAGGCCTTACCAAGTCTAGGCAATTCCAATTCTCTATCGCAGCTCACAAAAATCATGTCCCTCGTCACACCAATCCACCCACCCAGCATCTCTGACAGTGCATCCTGCAGGGAATCCTTAAATTCAGCCAACCAACTACACTCACAGAAAATATGTTCCCCAAGTACCTCTTTTCTTCCCCATCACACCTTCAACATTTGCTGTCTACCTGAGGAAAAATTCTCTGGAGTCTACTTGGGGTATAAAATATCTATGTAAACATTTCCAAGCAAAAATACTAAATCTTCTAGATTTTGTTGCATATTTGGGAGACGTACATTTATCCTACCATTGTTTTTTTGTGAATTGCTTATCCAATCTCTCTTCCCAATCCTTTCTAACCTTCTTGGACTGATTTTTATAGTTATCAAGCAAATATTTTATATGCTCTACTAATTATTCCCTTTTTAATGGCAGCTTCTGTTCTAGATTACACTAAATACTCTACCGGTGCTGCTCTTTCGTTTAGCCCCCCCCCCCCCCCCCCATTGCTTTCTCTTTGCCTACACTCTGACAGAAATCCTTGAAAGGGGAGACAAATCTCTAACCTGCAGTCCAAATACATTTTTGGCCTCTTCCCATTCAATTAACTTCTCCCCCTCTAGTTATTTACTCTCAATACACCTTGGCTCCTTTGCCAGTTTTCTCCAATAAAATCCAATCCCCTATTGATTATTGTCTATATCCCTAATTGCAGTCATCCTTATCGGCAGAATCTCCTTTCTTCATTCCCCGTCTTGGCTTAGCTCTTAGAATACTTTTTGCTACTTTATGGATATAATATTTTATATGATTATTGTTATTCTCCTTAAAGGCCTGCATCCAAAATCCCAGTCTCTCCTTGTTTCTTGAGCCCCCCCCCCCCCCGTTTCAAGATCATCCCTTTCTACTTTGAATTATAGTTTTCTGCTTGTGCTATGTACAAGAGCCTTAACTGTATAGCTCTGAAATACCCCTTCAAATTGGGTAATCCCAATTATAACACTGAATTTCTGAGTCCTGTATTTTCTTTGCCAATGGTTCTAAATATAATGCAAATAACAAAGGGGAAACAGGACTCCCCTGCCTAATTCCTCTGCTCAAGCAATGCATTAAAAAGTCATTAGAGAATGAGCTTACGATACATCAGTACCCTGACTGGAGTACAAGCGTTCTTCAGCAGGGTTTTAATGTACAAGTAAATGCCCGGTGAAAAATGTGTCCGCAACTTCATGGCAGCACATCAAGCTGCCATGGAGCTCAGACTGCTAAAAAACTAACAGTTGCCATTAGTTTTACACTCGCTATGCAGCGCTTTTGCTGTTTAGCGAGTGTAAAAAAAAAAACAAAACAGCAAAACAAAAAAAGCAAAAACAAAGAAGCGTATGAATGTATGTATGTATGCATGTGTGCGTGTTTATTTTCCTGCCTGCCTGTTTGAGTGAATGCATGTATGAAAGCAGAAGAGACTGTGTGTGCATGTGTGTGAGATCGAGGGACAGAGAGAGAGGTCTTATGTGAGTGAATGCGTGTTTGAAAGCAGGAGTGACCGTGTGTAAGAGAGAGAGATCGAGGCAGATTGAGAGCAATCGTGTGAGTGAATGCATGTATGAAAGCAGAGAAGACTGTGTGCGCATGTGTGTGAGATTGAGGGACAGTGAGAGCGATCTTGTGTGGGTGAATGCATGTAGGAATGCAGAAGTGACTGTGTATGAGAGAGAAATGGGCCGTCTGTAAAATTGTGTTTTACTTTTTTTAAGTACTATATTATTTTCTTATATATTTGTGATATAAAATGCTTCGTCCAACACCATTAATATATACTACAGAAAGTTTGACACATTAGGAAGAGGAACTATTTTACATCAAAAATATACAAAAAAAAATAATAAAGAACTTAAGTAAAACACAACAATTTTACAGACAGCCCATTCTCTAAGTCCAATAATGCACCCCTAAGGTGTGTTTTAAGGTGCAATTAATGCCCTTCCAGGGCTGCAGAGGCCCTCAGCCTGCAGAGTTGGAGCCTCGTAACACCCCTGGGCAGGCGTTAATTACACATTAACACACACCCTGTTGGGCATTATTGCTTAATTATTCCCACCTTTTATGTATAACACCTTTTTTGTTAAATGTCTAGTTCCATCTTTTGTGTTACATGCATACACTGTTTGGCAGGGTGAACTTTTATGCAGTTGTTTCTTGTCATATGCATTTGAGCCTATGTCACATCTTACAAAACTTTTATATTCTAATATCAATCCTTAACAGGAAAGGCAGTCTCTAGCCTACAGTCCAAAAGTATTCTTTGCCTCTTACTATTCTACTCCCATTCCTTTTCTGATTATTTGCTCCCGATACACTGGTTCCTTTGCCAGTTTCCTCCAGTAAATTCCAACCCCCTCTTGCCTATTCTCTGTACCACGAATTGCAGTCATCCCTATCAGCAAATATTCCCTGCTGAAAGCTGATTACTTCTCCCAGAATTTTCTTAAGCTCCACTGTAGCCATTTTAGGTGGAATATAAATACATGCCAGCATAATCCTCCTCCATTGCCAATAGCTCCCTACTACTACAAATCTACCATTATCATCTTTCTTTTCTCTTCTATCACTATTGAAGCTCCTCTAGCAATTAATATAAATACTTCTTTTTTCTTTGAACCAGATATTCTGCCAAATAACCATCCTGGAATCCTTTCTTTACAAAATTCACATGCTCAGTTCATTCCAAATGTGTCTCCTCTAGCCCAGCTATTTATACTCTGCATTAGTTAATATAGCTTACTACTCTTTCCTTTTTTATATATACTTGTGAGACCATGCACGTTCAACAACAATATGGAAAGTGTTGTCATTGTGATAAGTTGTTATCCCTACCTGTTAAGTATAACAGCTTTTTTTAAATGTCTAGTTTCAGCATTTGTATTATATGCATACACTAATGTTTGAAAAGTTGATTTTTTATGCATCTGTTTCTCGTCATATCCATTTGAACCTATGTCACAACTTACAAGACCTTTTAATGAAAACCCTCAAAACAGAACAACCCCAAAAACTATTAACTTAATGCAAATACACAAAACTATGTATGCCATCAAATAATGAAGTTTAACCCTCCTAATAGGAACAAATGTCTCAGAATGATAGCTACACTCACAGGCTTTAACTGACCTATAAATAAGGTTATCTATGCTAAGATGCACAGTATTGCCTGTGCTTCTATATACACTAAGTGTTGTCTGTTTTTATCTTATATTTATTCTTCACAAATGCAGAAGACAACTTGAATGCTTTCAGAAAACATTATCTTTTAGCCACTGAAAGAAAAAAGTATTTTGTTTTTTTGCCCTTTTATCAGCCTTTCTCCACAGAAACATGAGAACCAGATACACAGCTGCCTTCAGCTACAACCTTCTCATGTTGCACTGTGAATATTATTTGCTAAATGAAAACTTTTCATTACATTCAGGGTTCTCTTATTTATTTGCTTCCACTTAAAACTTGTTACACTGAGTCAAAGGCCTTGATACAGTCATTCTCCTATGCAAAACTAAGGAAACACATATAATTTTTACTTACATCATGATCTGTATACTTTTACAACCCAACCCTCACCTCAACAACCCAATATCACTACCTATTATTTTATACATGTTTTTGTCCAGGCTTTCTTCTCTTTTCACATTGCCTACATTTCTTAAAACTAAACAAGAAGAAAAGAATGGTACTAGTTTACTTTAGCATACCTATAACACATAAAATAACTGAAAATGCTTTTCTATATAACACTCAGTATATGTCATGTTTTATAAAAATACTATCAAGAACAAAATTGTTTTATTTACAGTAGCCTCTTCCCCTTTTCTTAATGTTCTTCCAAACATTAATTACATGAAGTACGGCATATGCTCTGGAGTTCCATACAAGTTTAACAAAGTCAAAAGACCAATATTTCCAGGTTTTCACGTTCAGCAATGTTTCAGAAATGTGACTGATGTTTCATAATCCCACATTTATTCATTAACTTCCAAGTTACCAATTTTCTTTCTGTTGATCTGCATCTCCCAACTCCAGCCTCTGGTTCATTTCCAACATACTCCTGGCTTTTCTAGTCAACTCCTGTGATTTTCCCCATCTCTCAAGCATTTCCTTTGGAACAGTGGAAAACTTTTCACTGGTGAAGTCTCTTTATGAACTTTATCATCAGAAGAATAAAAAGCAGAGTCCCTTTCTGTTTGACAGCTCACTTTTTGTTGGACAAACATTTTTATTTCCTCCTTAGCATGCTCTACATCAAAAAATGACTTTGATCCTTCAGGAAAATAAATATTCAGAAGTTAGCAGGATACAGCAGCTTGAATCTCACGCCTGCTTCTCGACATTCCCTGATTGGCAGAATAAATGTACTCCCCTTCTGCCTGGTTACAGTGAGTAATTATTTTCCACAAACACTCAACTGTCTCCAACTTTTAGTACTTTGTCCTTCCGCCACAGTTTTGTCCGAATCAACTCTTTCTGCTGGCAGGATTGCATCTTTGCTATTAGAGGTCTTGGTTACTTTCTTGTGGCCAGGTTTGGAGCATAAACATGATGTTTCCTTTCAATTAACTCCTGATGTGGAACACCAGTCCAGTTGCTTATTTGTGCATTATCAAATGTGTACAGTCTATTCCTTCCAGTTTCTCTGGTACAACAGAGAATATTGTATGCTCAGTCTTCTAATTCTACCATTTTGTAAACAACCGTTCTTAACTAGTCTCATACTCAGCAGCCCTTTCTTCATTTTTGACCCCTGATTTTTGCAAATTTTATCAGCACATCTGAATATCTGTTTAAAGCTTCTTCTATTTTTCAGTCTTTTGTTACTTAAGTTAATATATGTCTATTATTATGTTTATTTTAATCAGCTCTGAGCACATTTAACTTATATCCTCTAGATTACTAGAAGTCAAGTCCTCCACTAAAGCAGGAGCTTGAACTGCTTTTTACTGAACAGCTGAATGATTATTCCAAATCACTGTTTTCTTCTCACCTTCTGTGGTTGATTTTCTTTCAGATTCTCTAAATTTCTTGTTTGTTGGCATACAGGTACTGACTAGCCAGTAACTGAAACTTACCCCCAAAAGAATAATTCACTGGCTGTCTTTTGTGAGTCTCTGTTTTCACATTGGAAGTACTAAAATTAAGTGGTTATTCAGTCTGCAGTCAACTTACAAGTCATGAATGTGTCATTCTTGATAAGTTTAAATAGTTGAAAAGCAAGTAGAAAGTTGGCACACTGTTTCACTGATGGCCAGATTTTTTTCAGTGGGTTTTCAGTTGTGTTCAATTGTTGGAGAGAGAATTATGAATCTGCATATGGCATCTGAGATGGACTGAATGGTGTATGCATTTCTTTTAGAGGATACAGTAATTAGGACAGAATATTCTATGGTATATATACAGGGCCTGGATAGGAAAGAGGAGATCCTATTAGCCCAGAGTTGATATTTTGTGCATATAGTCCAGGTAGAGCTGGAATTTTAGGAAGGGGTCTGTGGATATAAATTAATTTTGCCTAGTGTCAAAAACATTGTTTTTGTCTTAGAGGAGTTTAGCAGTAATTTTTAT
Source organism: Protopterus annectens (assembly GCF_019279795.1). NCBI lineage: Eukaryota > Metazoa > Chordata > Ceratodontiformes > Protopteridae > Protopterus > Protopterus annectens. The sequence goes on along the minus strand of NC_056728.1, from coordinate 1,752,729,637 downwards.
CACTGACCCATTGAAAAAAGGCATGAAAATCAGCCTGAAGTTCAAGAAAGAGTGACTTGAGTGGAACAGGACGATGTCATCAGCATAAAGCAGGACAGGAAGATGGGTAAGTCAAAACAAAATGTGCTAATGTAGACAGAAAAGAGGAGAGGTGCCAGAATAGATCCCTAGAAGATGGAGAGGTTGAGAATTGAAAGTCACTGAGAAATGAGAGTTACAGAGGTAGTTTTTGAAACAGGACAGTATGTCATCACTGATGCTCATTTCAGTGAGTTGGGTCTAGGAAAGTGAGTGATCAACAACCACAAAGGCTCTGGTGAGGTCAATAAAAATGGCTCCAGCAATTGAGTCTTTACAATTTAACATACAATTTACATCAAGTATTTTTTATACAATTAATAACAAAAAGCATGTTACTTTTTCTTGCTTCTTTAGCCCCTTCAATGTCCTTGTAACCATTAATGACGAAGTAGGATAATATGCTTTACAGTTTACCTACCAGTTTAACAGTCAAGAAAATTTCAGTCTGTCACATGCAACACCACATTTTCAATGTCTCTTTACCTACTGGGATTAATGCTTTATAGTCACATATTTATTCTCTAAGTTTGCAATGTTGCTGATAGTCTTCCTGATTACCTCCATCTCCCAACATCAGATTCTGGTTCAAGTCTGATTTTTCTAGTCAGCTCCAATGCTTTTTTTCTGTCACTCAAGCACTGAAACAATGGAAAAGACTTCACTGGCAAAGTGTCTCTATGGGCTTTGTTGCTGTGAGAAGAATGATGAGCAGAGTCCTCTTCTGTTCACTAACTCACTCTTTGTTGGTCAAACGTATTTCCTCCTTAGCTTGTTCTGCAACTAAAATGGCTTTGATCTTCCAGGTAGAAAACACTCTTTAGAAAACTGGATACAAGCAGCTTCAATCTCACAACTGCATGTTGGCATTCCCAAACTGCGGGAATGAACTTGCTTCTCTTCTTCCTGGTATACATTGGATAATCATCTCCCACAAATATTCTACTGTCCCCAGTTTAACACTTTTCCCTTCTATTACAATTTTGGTAGGAGCAACTCTTTCTGCTGGTAAGATTGTATCTTTACTAATAAAGGTCTTGGCTGCTTTCTCATAGACAGATTTGGAGCATACACATGACATGTCCTCTCAATTAGCAAATCTAGTTGTGGAACACCAGTCTACTTGCTTAGTTGTACTTTTACAAAAACAATGCATTCTGTTGCTGTTTCTCTGGCACTGCAGACATTCAGGTATTTTCTGTGTGCTCCCTTCTGGCTCAAGTATTTTTTGAAATAACTCTTCTTGAGAAGACTCATGCTCAGAGAGGTGTTTTTTTCAATCTCTGATTTTTGCAGTTTTATCAGCTGATCTGAATAAATAGTTAAAGCTTCTTCTACTCTTTCCAGCCTTTTGTTATTTGACCGTATATATTCCTTCAGTGTTTCATCTACTTTAAACACCTCTGTATGCATTTTATTTTCCTCTAAATTACTGGAAAGGCATCTTCTGTACCAAAGCTGGAACTTTAACTATTGTTGTTGAACAGATGAAAGACTTTTTCCTGGCCAGAGTTTTTTCTCTCTACTTTTCTTATGCTTTTTTCTATTATTTTCTACAAGTTTCTTCTCTGCTTCCACCCAGGTTGTATAATTACTAACCAGTAAATGAATGTTACCCAAATTGAAGGCTTTTACTGACCCCCCCCCAAAGTTTAAATTTTCACACCGAGAAAGCTCTTGTCAACTTGATGACTAGAGTGCAGCCATCTTAGAAGTCCCTTAAGCAATTAGTTTTGATAATTACAATGCAAAAACATTTAGCGTAATGACTCAGACAACAGAAAGCAGAAGTGGTATAGACAAATGTAGAATGCCTATGACAAGAACAATAACCACAGTTCCTAAACTGGTATTACAGATATTTGGAAGATTTATGAAAATTTGTGTGGAGCAACTGAATAAGGAAACCAAGAAAAGGCATAAATGTAAATATCTGTGGAAGTCTTAATTATGCCAAGGTTCGGGGAAGATGAAACTCAACAATTAATAATTAAGGAAGAGATGAGATAAAGTATAATTGACCGTCAGTATTCCTGTGAAAATCTGGAAGCTGGGACAGGAAGAACTGATAGAGATTTGAAAGGTCTTGATTAGTTACATTTCAAAGGGAGGGGGACGACAGCACCTTGGAAAAAAGCTGTGATGGCTACCTGAAGAGGGTAAAAACCCTTCAGATTCTGCTTCATACAGACGTACTTTAATTTTAAATCATGATTACAAAGTGTTTATATGTCTATACTAGCTAAAAGAATGGTAAAGATGTTACCACACTTGATAGACAGGAACCAATGTGGTTTTATGAAGGACATGCAAACATATGACAACATTAACAGAACAAGGATGATCCACAGGGAAGAACACTGCAAGAAAACACTGCTATTTTAGTGGGCTTTGATGCACAGAAAGCTTTCAGTAGAATATTTTGGTATGTTATGATTAAGGCGATGGAAACATTTGCATTCCTTAACAGAATAACACGTAGGCTACATGAAGAGTCTGACTAAGGAATTAAGGTGGGAGTTCCTTTCTGAAAAGCTTGGTTTGAAAGAAGGAAACAAGAAGTGATGCCCTCTTTTCCCACTGTTACTTGTTTTATATTTAGCGTTGTTGGCAACAAAAATAAGAATTCACAAATTCAAGGAGATGAGTGGCATGGTACTCCAGAAAATTTAGCTTTGTTTTCAGATAAATATTCTGTTTTTTTTCTGATAGCTACAGAAAAGGACATTACAGTGTTACAGAATATTTTGTTACCATTTCAAGTTTTTCCAAACATAAAATAAATTACGATAAAACGAAGGCTATAGCAGTAAACTATGTACCCATGTATGAACTGGTTCAACAATAGCCATACTTAATTATGGGGGATGGTAAGCTATTGTATTTATGTGTATGGATTAAAAAGGATTCTATTATGCCACCAAATGATATATGTGAACAAACTAAATGAAAGATCATACAAAAATTGAGAAAATGGAAGCGCTGCTTATACTTAAGGATGGTAAGACCTAAGCGGTAAAAATATTTTAGTCCCTTTGGTTTTATATACAGCCATGTATATTTCTTATCAAACAGAAGATAATTTGTGGATTATAATTAAAGAATTGAAGAAATTTATTTGGGAGGGAAGGAAGGCAAAAGTTAGGTGAGGATAAGAAGATTCTCTCAGTATAACAAGGTGGCTTAGGGTTATCTGATTTGAAGAGGCACTTTAGAGCTTCATTGGTAATTCCCATATATACACAACTTAAGCAATCAAGACAGAAAAGGATAATGATGAAAAATAAGGGGGGAAGTTAGACAAACGGAGAGAGACTATGATTTTGGATGCAAATTTTTAACAAAATAAGAAGCAACAGAACAGAATTAGTCATTTAGGTGAGATGTTAAACTGAGGTCCCATCTACTCGAGTTGGTTATAGCTCAGGTGGACATAAAAAAATCCTAGTGCAACTAACGAAAAGAATAGGGAAGTTCCCTGATGCCCTGGCCAAACCTCCTCTTGAAGTAGCAATACCACCTCTGGTCTCCCCTGAAAAAAAGCCACTAACCTACAGGGACTAATTCAATCAACAAAGTATAAACAGATACATAAATAAATAAAATAAATGTACATAAAGTAACAGAAAGTATTTTAACAACAAAGTCAGTAAGGAGATGCAGAAAGATGATGTTACAATAGTATATCTTAAAGTAAGGGTATATCAAATAACCAAAAGGACCCTAGAATTTACCTGAGGAAATTGTCAAAGGAACCAAAAGTAAAGGAGTAAAGAACTCAGAAGGGAAATATAAAAGAGTTGGATAATGCTAGGCAGAAGGAAAGTTCAAACTGCAGGTTAGAGAAGGTCTTTCTTACCATGGATTTAAAACAGAGCATGGTGAAAGAGAAAGGGGAATGCTAAATGAAATATGTTTTTAGCTTGGTCTAGAAGAGAATACTTAATATGGTTTATAAAATAATGTATAACAAAGTACAAAAATCAGTCGAAGGAAGTTATAAAAAGTTAGGAAAAAAAGATGATGAGAAGGTAATTTACAAAGGAATAATGGTAAGAAATTAGTAAGGTTCCCAGTGTACAACAAAGTCCAGAAGTTTATGATTTTTGTAAGAGGCAAATACATGGGTATTTTATACTCAAGTAGACTTTGCAGGAACTATGATGGGGAATAAAGAGGTAATCTGGAATAAATTTTTTGGAAATGTAACAAGCTGGCGGCAGATTTCAATATCACTACAGAGTACCTTTTTAAACATCTTTATTAACTCATTACAGCCATGTGACACCTCCTCATGCAGTTACATCCTACTGACACCTTTAGGTGTTAAATATTGTTTGTTCATATTTACATTAATAAATTCAAAACCATGCTACATTCAATGTATTAAAAGATTTCATCTTAAATCTTACATGATGGCAGACAACCTGTATTGATATTGGACCTCTGCCTAGTGCAGGTAAAGCGATATTAATTGTTGTTCCTATAAAAGAAGTTATGTACTCAACATAACTTTCCATCTGTGTTGTCCATTTTCATTCTTCCTCAACTCTTGGGTTTGGATCCAATCCTCGGATCCAATTCAGCTGCTTTTTACCAGCTTGTGATTCACTGAAAGCTCTCAAGCTCCTCCCTTTCCCATAAAGCCAGAGCCCCTAACATACCTCAGATCTTGTTTGCTGCCTCTAAATCTACAGACCATTAATAGTGAATAAATTAAAACAACATTCACAACTTTGGAACTCAAAGGAATGAAGTTCCTTTAGCATCCTCATTCCTTTCAAAAGACACTGAGGGGTTTCTTGAAAAGTTAGTGGAGGATGAATGAAAATGGACACAGACGGAAAGTTATGGTGAGTACATAACTTCTTTATCTGATGTTGTCAATTTTCATTCATTCCGCAACACCTGGGACAGAGTACCACCTACCTAAACCCCAGGAGGACTCTAAGTAAGGATATTCCTGAGCACCACTGAACCAAATGCTGCTCTTTGCCCATAGACACCAAATCCAATTTGTAATTAGCAATAAAAGTATGCTGATTAGCCCAAACTTTGGCTGCACTAATATTGCACTAATATCATTTAGAGAAGATCTAGACAAAAAAGCTGAAGCAGCAGCCATGGATCTTGTGGAATGTGCTCTTGTTGGTTTGGGTAAGGACATGCCCAATTTACTATAGACAAAGGTAATACAGTCAGTCAACATTTAGCTAATGTCATTTTAGAGACTGATTTGCCAAATTTTGAATCTGAAAAGGATATAAACAGTTCTGTTTTTCTGAAATCTTTTGTTCTAAGTGAAAACATTTATGCGAACATTTAATAGGTGTAGCATATACTCTCCCTTTGTTTGAAAAATTTGGAAAGAAGACTGCCAGAATGATAGTTTGATACTGGATTCTGACACCACCTTAGGAAGAAAGGAGGGATTAGTTCTCAAGGATTTTCTATCTTTATGAAGAATTAAATAAGGAGGTTTAGAAGACGAGGCCTGTAATTCTGAAACTCTCCAGGCACATGAAATAGCTAATAAAAAGACAGTTTTCCATATCAGAAATGTTAGCTATGTTTTTGCTGAAGGCTCAAAAGAGGACTGTGTTAGAGCTTGCAAAACTACATTTAAATCCCAAGGGGGAGTAAGATCTTTAATTGGAGGTCTAAGGAAAGAAATTTCCTCTTATAAGAGCTCTACAAAGTTTGTAGGCTGCTAGACATGAATTATTTATCCCTATATGAAAATCTGAGATGGCAGCTAATTGTACTTAAACAGCAGAAGAGCTAGCTCCTTCACTGAAAATTGAGGCTAAGAATTCCAGAACCTTAGATACAGGAACAGAAAAGGGATCTATATAGGTCTCTGTTGTGACCAAATCAAGAATGTTTCATTTACATTTGTAAAGTGTCTTTGTGGAAGGCTTGTGGGATGATAAAAGGATGTGATGGGACTATGGAGGAGAGCCTGGACTATCTAGAAATCAGTGGAACTGGAGAAACCCATGCTGTTAATTTTAGGCCTTGAATGTTTGGGCAAATCAAATTCATCAGGTGAGACAGAAGGTCTAGAGTTGGATCCAGAGGCCATGCCGGATGGATAAGATGAGGCCACAGGAAGGGAAATCATAATTATCAAGGCCAATAAAGAGCAATGAAGATTACAGTGCTCTTCGACGGAGATGCTTTCTGAAGAAATTCGGGGATCCGGGGTAATGAAAGACAGACATAAAGGAGAATAGCTGGCCAACTTTGAAGTAGAGAATCTCTTGGTGACTCCCCCAGTAGGGGGATGAGGACAAAGAACCTGCTGCACTCGAGAGGGGATGCAAAAAGGTCGCAGCATGGTTAACCTCATCAATGGATATTTTCTCTGTCACTTTTTGAGTTGAGAAACTACTTGTGAGCCATCAGACTAGACCGGCCTAACTTGTCCGCAGTCACGTTGGATTTCCCTGGAATGTGGGTTGCTATCAGAATTCGAATGGATGAGATCACCCATTGCCACACTCTCAAAGCCTCTCGACACAGGGGATAAGATTTGGTCCCCCCTTTCTTGTTGATGTACTAGAATAATGACATATTGTCTATCTGAAGTGCAATAGTCCTGGAGGGGAGTGCATATTGGAAGGCTTGCAACACTAGGAGGACAACTCTCATTTCCAGAACACTGATATGCATGCTGGCCTCTTCAGAGGACCATGCGCTTTGGACTGCCAATTCCAGAAATGCCCCCCCCCCCACCCAATCTGGGAGGAGTCCATAACCACTATGGCCTTGGGATTAAGGAGAACAAGGAGACGTCGTCCTTGTATTTAACAAGAGTGTATCCACCACAGAAGATAGTTTTTGCAAGCCTGAGTTATTTTTATCTGATTGGACAGGGAATGATAAAGAATGGACCACTGAGTTGCTAATATCCACTGGAATATTCTCGTATAGTACCTTGACAATGGAACTAGGATGAATGTCGCTGACATGGATGCCAAAGCTTGAAGAATTAGCCAAGCTGAGAGAGAAGTGTTCTGGATGATCTTTCTGACTTGGAATTGAATAGTCTGAACTCTTGACCAATGGAGAGATGCCATTTGTGAGATCATGTTGAATGAAGCACCTTTGAATCCCAATGTCTGTGTTGGTTCCAGATGAGACTTGTTGTAGCTGACTGAAATGTCTAGGAGAGAACATAACTGGAGTACATAATCCCAAGCTTGGAGCAGCTGATGTCTGGTCAGAGCGGTGATGAGCCAGTCATATAGATATGGAAATACTCAGAATCCCTGCAGCCTCAGGTGAGCTGCCTCTACTGCCATACACTTGGTAAACACCATAAGGGTTTCTGCTGAGACCAAAGGGCAGTGCTCTGAACCAGTAATGTCTGTCCCTCAGCCAGAAGCGTAGGCATCTTCTGGATTGCCTGCTCATTTTTATAGGAGAGTAAGTGCCCTGGAGATCTATTGAGCACATCAAATTGTCCTTGTGTATAAAAGGCAGAATGGACTGAACCATGACCACCTGAAACTTCATATACTGAGTTGATTGATTCTGGTTGCCGAGATCCAAAATTGGTCTCCAGTCCCCTGTTTTCTCGGCACTAAAAAGAATCTTGAATAAGTTCCAGACTTGTTCTGGTCTGGAAGGACCACTTAGATGACTCTTTCTAGCAGCTTGGTTATTTCTAGTGCTGCTGTTTTCCTCTGACTGGGTGGAACACTGGGGATTTTCTTTGAGAACAATGGAGGTGGCTGAGAAAATGGTATGATAAAACCTCAGGATATTATCCTCTGCACCCATGAATCCTTTATAATTTCTAGCAAGGCTCTGTGGTGCAGGGATAAGCGACCCCCAACGTCCTCCAGCAAAGGACAGTCGGGCTCCCTTTCAGGAGCGCTGGTAGATCTGTCACAGAAAGAATCTCTAGATCCTTGATTTTGCAGACCCTCCCCCTCTGAGGATGGCATATTCTATTAGTTACCCCACTGCCCCTGGAGGAACTTTCTTCACGTGGATCTTGGAAGAGACCCTGGGATTTCTTGAACCACATTTTTCAACTGCCTCATTGATTCCTAGAAAAGGCTCATTGAGGGATCGAAAAACATATGTCCACAGCAGACAGGGTTTTACCTTCCTGCTCACACCCAGAGTATGTGTCCTTCACTTTGAGGCTAAATAATGAGGATCTGTCAAAAGGAACACTACCGAGGATGTTTTGAAGGGTTCCATGCAGTCACACAAGCGCATCTAGACATGATATCTAATGGAAATGCCTGAACCCGCTGCCCATGAGGCACTTTCTGCTGCATGAGATATAAGCCTCATGGACAAATCAGAAATAACTGCAGGGTAGCCAACTACGAGGCAACAATGCTCTCTGCCTCAGAGGATATGGTCCCAGAGAGGGATTTGGAGAGTTCTTTTATCAAATCCCTCTGGAGTCTTGTAAAGTGTGCCAGATAGTTCAGTGACCAAAGGGCAAAGGTCACTGAAGCATAAACATGCTTTCCAAATCTGTCCATTGCCCTAGACTCCCTGTTAGGGGGCTAGACAGAGGAACTTTGTTCCGCTACTTCCTTCCTGGTGGCTGTCACTATGACCATAACAGCAACCTGTACTCCTTTACAACAGAAAGATCTGTCCTTTGGTGGTGCCAGGATCCTGTCTGGTCCTTTGGGGACTGGTTCAATGGTGTCAAGTTCCTTCCACACCTGAGACCCCAAATCAATGAGCTCATCAGGTGTTGGAGTCACCCAGGAAGTAGACGGGCCAGGATCAAAAGCTCAGGGAGTACTGACTCTTCTTCAGAAGGGTTGTCGGGAGACCAACTACCCCTTTGCTTTAGGAGCTCCAGAATTTTCCAAATGAATCATCTTCAGGTGGTGATCTTGGGGAGCCTTCTGCCTCACTGAAGTCAGTATCTTTTGCGACAGACTCTTGAGGAGAGTCCAAGTGCTTCCTTTTGCACTTCTTCTTCCTGGGAACCTCTTTGGTGGGGTGTTCCAGAGACTAACGTGGGCTGCCTGTCCTTGTTGCAAGAATGGTTGAGGCTCAAGATACAGACATGAATGGCCTAGGGTGGTTGCAGCCAAGGAAGGTGGAGAAGTTCAAGTTCTAGGGATAGAGAATGCTCTCTCCACTTCCTCAAATGCAGAGCGTGTCTTGGTCAAAAAAAAAATGATGGCTTCAAAAGAACATGCTTACGGGCTGAAGGCGCCTTCTTCCACAAATGCAAAGCACTCGAAGAGGGAGCTAGAGCAGAGCTATCTAACGCAGAGGCTCTAAGGAGGAGAAACAGCTTTAACAACTTCTGAGTAGACTCCAACCTCTCGGATCCAGCACAGACACTACATCAGAGAAGATGCATTCAGAAATGCTACCAGAGTTGAAGATACCCGTATCTTCGGATCTAATGAGAACTCCTCCAGAATTTTTGGATCTGACAACACTGAAACCATACATCAGATCGGAGACGTAGCATGCAAGATTGGGGAGGGGGGTTGTACTAATAAGCACCTCTGGACCTGGGTTGTACTAATAAGCACCTCTGACCCTGGAGCAGAGCTATCTAACGCAGAGGCTCTAAGGGGGAGAAATAGCTCTGACAACTTCGGAGTCGACTCCAACCTCTTGGATCCAGCACAGACACTACCTCAGAGCAGATGCATTCAGAGATGCTACCAGAGTTGAAGATACCAGTATCTTCGGATTTAATGAGAACGACTCCAGAATTTTTGGATCCGACAACACCGAAACCATACATCAGATCGACGACATAGCATGCAGATGGGGGGGGGGGGTTGTACTAATAAGCACCTCTGAATCTGACGGGGTTAGAGCCTGGAGCAGCCCCATTTGTATCTGCATCAAGAGAAACTTCAACATTCTGCCCATGTCAGCTACGGTCACGCTTTTTGAAGAACGGGTCGAAGATGCTATGGAGGAAGGTCTAGAGTGGTGGTGTTTAGGAAAGCTTTTCAAAAAGGGACAGGGCAACCTGGATGTATTCGGATCCAGAGCCAAGAGTGGCGACTGGATCTGAGGCGACTTGTCTTTTATGATCTTTGGATCCAAGCAGCTAGGATCCGAAGTTTTAGGTATTTTCTTCAGATGTTCTGAACCCGGAGCCAAGGAAGTGGATGGCACTGCGATGTATGTTTGGTGATTACTAATGAATTTTACACCATTTGTGGCAGCAGGCCATACATTTCTTGAAACCAGAGGTTTTCTCTGCCATACTCACAGATGAAGATAGTAAAGTTTAACAAATAAAGAAATATATAAAAAATTGTCTTTGTTTTGGTAAAGGGAAAAAAGGGAGACCATTTTATGAGAAAGGAACTACCAACAATGCTAAATTATATAGTACACTAGTACTGAAAAATATGAAAGACTTTAAAAAAGGTCAGAGAACAGGGAGGAAGCATAGTAGAAGTTTAATATACTTAAGAGAAAAATAATTTATAGAAATAACTTGCAATACCCAAAAAAATGCTACTAGCTCGACAGCAGAAGCAGTGACCATGTTTGCACTCTAAGGCAGCAAATTAAATTAGAGGTATGTTAAGGACTAGGGCATTATGGGAAAGGGAGGAGCTTCACAGCTTTCAGTGAATCTCAAACTGGTAAAAGCAGAGTTGGATCTGAACCCAAGAGCTGAGGAATGAATGAAAATTTACATCATCTGATTATTTATTTATATCACCATAAATGCCAGTTTTTTTCTAAATATTGACAACCAAGCAGCACAGACAGAACTACAAAGCCTCATAGGAAAGCTCTCGGCTGGATGAACAAAATACTGTTGACAGTATGTGTGCAACTTGAGTGGTTGTTGAGATATTGTAAGTTGCTTACAAAATATTACAAACTTAATAGTTACTGTGTTTATTGTGACTTATAAAATCCAGTTTAAGACCTAGAATCTAAAGTAAACAACCACAAATAGTCTGTGCTTAAGAGTTTGCCATTTACACTTCAGTAACTTATATGGATACAACAGTGTGGTACTTTGCTGAAGTTATAAGAACATAATTTGATTCTGCCAAAGAGCTTAGCCTCTAACCATTGGAAGTTACAGTGCAAACTTCTAGAGCTCCATTGAAGGGAATGAGTTAAATCATCACATAACATGGGTTCACAACTGTTTATAGAAAAGAAAACAAACAATAGGAACAATTTCCATTATTTTCATGAAGTATACATAAATGTTTTGTTTTCAACACATTTCACTTTTACCAGCATTATATAAATTTGCTCATTTCCTACCTTCCCTTAATCCTCCTCCTGAACATTATTCTACACATACTGCTTCCACAAATTTCATTTATTTCCATTTAATTTGTTCCTTCCATTTACTGAAGATCCCCACCAGCAGATTGTTTTTCTCCTTTATAATATTCGGTATAGTACTTCAGTTAAAGTCAGTTTAGATTTTGATTTCCATTTTCTAGTAAATGCTTTTTTGGAAGACAATTGCATTAAAGTTAGTAAGGCATTACTATGTCTAGGCAATTCAGATCCTAAACCCAAACTTAAAAGAATCACTCCTCTACTTGATACCCTACCATTTCTGACAAAGTACTCTGTAGGGAAGTTTTAGAACATGCCAATTTGTTTCACTCCCAAAAAATATATTTCCAATTACCTGTCTGCTTTCCATCATGCATTCAGCATTTGCTATTTACCATAGAAAAAATTGTCTGAAGTCTGCTTGAGATATAAAAATACCTAGGCAAACACTCCCATATACAAATCCTAAACCTTCTATCCCTTCAGAATACTAGTTTCAGTTGTTCATTCTCCCAACATTTTTAAGAAACTTATTCTACTGAGCTGGGATTTAGAGTCCGAATTGCCTACATATAAAAGCCTTTATTCAGTTTAATGCTGCATACTAACAAAACAGCAATTACTAGAAAATGAAAATCTACTCCTCATGTAAAGGACAGTCTAGATAATGTAAAGGAGGTAAAATAACTGAAGGTCAGATCTTTAGAAAAGAGGAGTAATTTTTTTATTGAAACAAATGGGATCTGTGAGAACATTACTTGCAGAATAATGCTCAGGAGTAGTAAGGTTTAAAGGAAAGCTGTAACGGAGCAATTTACATAAAAGCTGGAGTGAATAAAAATTGTTAAAAAGAAACAAACGTGTAATACATGACAACAGCAATGGGAACTACTATGGTTTATTTTCTTTTCTACTAATGCTTATCCCATGTCACAGACTTGAAGTGTACAGAGCCAGAAATGCATATAATCTGGACAATTTTTAAATATTACTCAGTTCACGGGCATCCAGTGTAAAACTTCACGCAGTCACCAAGGAAAATTTTTATACCGGATCGGTCAAGGCCTGGGTTAACAACGACTGCCACCAGTACTGTTAGCCTACAGAGTGCTGGCAGAAATTGGGCCACTGTTGGCCAAAGGAGGAGAAGAGGTGGAAGACATGGCTGAAGGCAGGAGGAGAAAGGCTAGGACTGTGGTAGTGAGGGTCGGAACTTTGAATGTTGGCAGTATGACTGGTATAGGGAGAGAGTTAGCTGATATGATGGACAAAAGGAAGGTTGGCATATTGTGTGTGCAAGAGACAAGATGGAAGGGGAGTAAAACTAGGTGTATCGGAGGTAGGCTCAAATTGTTTTATCATGGTGTGGATGGGAGGAGAAATGGCGTAGGAGTTATTCTGAAGGAAGAGTATGCTGAGAGTGCTTTGGAGGTGAAAAGAGTGTCGGATAGAGTGATGTTTATGAAGCTGGAAATTGATGGTGTAATGATGAATGTTGTTAGTGCGTATGCTCCACAAGTTGGGTGTGCAATGGATGAGAAAGAAAAATTTGGGAGTGAATTGGATGAAGTGGCGATGATTGTACCCAAGGGTGAGAGAGTGATGATTGGAGCAGATTTCAATGGGCATGTTGGTGAAGGGAACAGAGGGGATGTGGAAGTGATGGGTAGGTATGGTGTTAAACAAAGGAATGCAAAAGGTCAGATGGTAGTGGATTTTGCGAAAAGGATGGACATGGCTGTGGTGACTATGTATTTTAACAAGAGGGAGGAGCATAGGTTGACATGCAAGAGTGGAGAAAGATGCACACAGGTGGATTATATCTTGTGTAGGAGGGCCAGTTTGAAGGAGATTGGAGACTATATAAAGTGGTGACCAGAGAAAGTGTCGTTAGGCAGCATAGGATAGTGGTTTGTAGGATGACGTTGGTTATCAAGAAGAGGAGGAGTGTGAGGGCAGCACCAAGGATCAAGTGGTGGGAATTGAAAAAGGGTAATTGTAAGGTGGAGTTCAGGGATGAGTTAAGTCAGGCACTGGGTGGCAGTGAAGACTTACCAAATAGCTGGGTAACTACAGCAGAGCTAGTAAGGGAGACGGTTAGAAAGGTGCTTGGTATCACATCTGGACAGAGGAAGGGCGACAAGGAGACATGGTGGTGGAATGAAGAAGTACAGGAGAGTATACAGAGAAAGAGGTTGGCAAAGAAGAAGTGGGACTGTCAGAGAGATGAAGAAAGTAAGCAGGAGTATAAGGAGATGAGGTGCATGGCAAAGAGAGAGGTGGCGAAGGCTAAGGACAAGGCATATGAAGAGTTGTATGAAAGGTTGGACACTAAGGAGGGAGAAAAGGACCTGTACAGATTGGAATGAGCTAGGAAAGATGTGCAGCAGGTAAAAGTGATAAAGGATAATGAGGGAAACATACTCACAAGCGAGGAGAGTGTGTTGAGGAGATGGAAAGAGTACTTTGAGGGGTTGATGAATGAAGAGAATGAGAGGGAGAGAAGGTTGAATGATGTAGGGATAGTAAATCATGAAGTACAATGAATTAGCAAGGAGGAAGTAAGGATAGCTATGAAGAGAATGAAGAATGGAAAGGCTGTTGGCCCAGATGACACACCTGTGGAAGCATGGAGGTGTTTAGGTGAAATGGCAGTGGAGTTTTTTACCAGATTGTTTAATGAAATCTTGGAAAGTGAGAGGATGCCTGAGGAATGGAGAAAAAGTGTTTTGGTACCGATTTTTAAGAATAAGGGTGATGTGCAGAGCTGTAGTAACTACAGAGGGATAAAATTGATCAGTCACAGCATGAAGTTATGGGAAAGAGTAGTGGAAGCTAGGTTAAGAAGAGATGTGATCATTAGTGATCAGCAGTATGGTTTCATGCCAGGAAAGAGTACTACAGATGTGATCTTTGCTCTGAGAGTGTTGATGGAAAAGTACAGAGAATGTCGGAAGGAGTTGCATTGTGTTTTTGTAGACTTGGAGAAAGCATATGACAGGGTGTCTAGAGAGGAGTTGTGGTATCGTATGAGGAAGTCAGGAGTGTCAGAAAAGTATGTAAGTGTGGTACAGGATATGTACGAGGGTAGTGTGACAGCGGTGAGGTCTGCGGTGGGAGTGATGGATGTGTTTAAGGTGGAGGTGGGGTTACATCAAGGATCAGCTCTGAGCCCTTTCTTATTTGCAATGGTGATGGACAGGTTGACAGACAAGATCAGACAGGAGTCCCCGTGGACTATGATGTTTGCAGATGACATTGTGATCTGTAGTGAGAGTAGGGAACAGGTGGAGGACACCCTGGAGAGATGGAGATATGCTCTAGAGAGGAGAGGAATGAAGGTCAGCAGGACTAAGACAGAATATATGTGTGTGAATGAGAGGGAGGATAGAGGAATGGTGAGGTTGCAAGGAGTAGAGGTGTCGAAGGTGGATGAGTTTAAATACTTGGGGTCAGTAGTTCAGAGTAACGGTGAGTGTGGAAGAGAGGTGAAGAAGAGAGTACAGGCAGGATGGAGTGGGTTGAGAAGAGAGCGTCAGGAGTGATTTGTGACAGACGAGTACCTGTAAGAGTGAAAGGGAAGGTCTACAAGAGGGTAGTGAGACCAGCTATGTTATATGGGTTGGAGACAGTGGCACTGACAAAAAGGCAGGAGTTTGAGCTGGATGCGGCAGAGTTAAAGATGTTAAGATTTGCACTGGGTGTGACGAGGGTGGACAGGATTAGGAATAAGTATATTAGAGGGTCAGCCCAGGTTGGAAGGTTTGGAGACAAAGCCAGAGAGGCACGATTACATTGGTTTGGACATGTACTGAGGAGGGATGCTGAGTATATTGGGAAAAAGATGCTAAGGATGAAGCTACCAGGTAACAGGAAAAGAGGAAGGCCTAAGATGAGGTTTATGGATGTAGTGAGAGAGGACATGCAGGCGGTTGGTGTGACAGAGCAAGATGCAGAGGACAGGAAGAAATGGAAACAGATGATCCACTGTGGCGACCCCTAATGGGAACAGCCGAAAGAAGATGATGACGACTCAGTTCATTTAGAAAATTAACAGAACAGGTTTGGTATCAACATGCAATTTGTGATGAGTAAGTATGAAAGTCAATCCTCATTTATTTTTCAGGAAAATCAAACATTTTACAAAAGACAAAATCAAACATTTTATAAGACAGGGCAAAATTAGGGACAGTTGAGCACTATGGATGCTGATAGTGCTATTGGCAACTCTCATCAAGTCAAATTTCATTGTTAAGGGTCCTGAACTAAAGGCAATTAATGCTGTATCCTGTCAGAATAAATGGTGAAGAATCACACTGAAATAACATAAAATGAGAAAGAAAAAAAAAAAAAAAAAAATGTGAACCAACAACAGTACATAAAGTTAGGATAAGATCCGTCCAATGACAATAAACCTGACAAAGAATTTTCACTGAGATTCATTCTGCAAGTTGCCATGCAAGTCATTTATTGTTTACAAAGACCATTGTCCAAATAAGCTCACTATTACTGGTACTGAAGTGTTACACTTATTAATGATTTCAGGAAAAGAGTATTCATGCACTCATATTACCTTTTTCTTTTCTTTAGTTGATTGCTTGCTAGACGAAACTGCTAGGTTCTTGATCTTGGGCAAGAAATCCTCTTTACCAGACTGATTTGTCTTGTCATTCTCAAGTTTGGTGAGCAGTAAACGGAGTTCTGATGACAACTTCATATCAACTGCCTTTAAATCATTGATCAACTACAAAGACAAAAGCAAAGATACAAAACAAATTAGGTTAGCTTAGCTGCTCTTTACAGAAAAGTGAAAGACAATGACAGTGTTGATTATACCCTGAAGGACAGTCTACATTAATAGGCCACTTTAAAAACCTTCCTCAAATGAAGAGCAAACAGCACTCACCATGCTGGTGGCACTTAGTAAGATTCTACTGTTAATAAAGCATAATTCTACCACATGGCAGCCCAGTAACGCACTACAGTACCAGTTCGCCATTTATGTCCTCTGCCTAATGTGTCCTTCTATCCCTCTCAAAAAAAAGCCTACCACTGTAATTTGCTTGTGCTCACACTACAGAATGCTTTACCAGCATTTGCTGGCGAACTCCAGCAATCCATTATTATGACTGCAACAGTGACACACGAAGAACATCAGCAAAACAAGACTATTTGTCACATATATGGTATAATAACTAACCTAATAAAAACATCACTGGTATATCCCAGGATACAAACTACTGGCTTCATAAAAGGCAGACCATTAATACTCAATCTAGGTGAGTTTTTAAATTTTTTTTCAAAGCCATAGGTAATGGACACACAGTCATTACTGCCTACCCAGACCTTGCCAAGGCCATCCACACTACACCGTATGCTGGGATTACTTACAGACTCTTCCAACTTAATGTTAGCACACAAGCAGTTAACCTGATAGGTAACTGGCTAACTGTCAGAACCCATTTTACTAAGGTTGATCTACTTCCTCTTGATTGAAAAAAAATGCACTAGAGGTGCCCCATACAGATCTGTCCTGGCCTGCATCCTGTATGTAATATACTTGAATAATACGAAAGATGATAACCAAGTCACTATGGATAATCAGCAAACCAAGTTTGCATTTGGATAAAGTCTGGTTGGGAGCTAACAGATGTTTGGCGTGTTAATCATGAAATAACCTTCTAAGTCAAGGAATGACACCTAGTTTTCTTTGGTATATCTTAATATATAGATTACATTCCACTTAAATTTGACAGTCACCTGGGAATTTATAACCTATGTTGAAAAAAACTCCACTAACTACTATGTCTGTTATGGTTAGAAAATCCTTCTACCTTGCACAACTTTATCCATTATGGTATCTCTCAAGGCCTACAGATGGTACAGCCCCACTTTATTCCTCCGTAATAGGCCCATAATTGAATAAAAAGCTCACTTTGGCTTGCACCTCGATCAGCACTGATACAAACTTGTAAGACCTCAACACTGTCTTAGCAAACAGACCTCAGGTTTCAACAGCCTTAGCTACTCTGATAGACTAATAGCCTCATCACTCTACTCAGTACTGTACAGACTTCTAAGGGGAGCTCTCTGCTACAAATGACCCACCACAATTTCAACTTCTTGACCTATACAGAACAAATGGTAAAGCAAACACTCATCCTAGAGCTATACTGCCATATTCAAGAATACCAGATGGTGTGACAGACACATTATCTAATGTAGCCTGTGGTTCTGGAACAGGTTGCCCTTACTTAGCAACCTTTAAAACCAGTTAGGATTAGTGGATGGTTGTACCTCCCATTTCTGGAGCAGGCTGCTGTTACATACCAAGCAGAGTACTTCCCTGGTCGCCTTTAAAATCAGTCCAGATTACTTGAATGGGCAAGTGTAAATGTTCACATTGGATAGGTTATGAAACTCTGTTTACTGTGAGACAGTGTTCATACTGGGTGATGTGGTTGAGTTTCTTGATGGTCCTCTTAGCTGTAGGTTCAGTATGAACCTTACCAACCTTTAAACCAGTACAGTAGAACTACTAATGCAAAAGTTCAATAGACATTTTTTTCAAATTGCAGGAAATACATCACTAATCTTAGTCATCTAGATGTCAGTACTGCAGCATGGAATTAAAAAGTCCGTACAATGTAATTCCTGGCCTCTGGAAAGTGTTACACTTTGCCCAGAAATATTAAGCTTGTGGTAGACTAAAGGTTAAATGCCCTGGCACTTAAGATGAAGTGGGTGAGAACTAGTAGCCTGATATAGTGTATTATCTATCAGACACGAGAGACTGAATGTGACAAACAGTGCTGAAGGAGAACAAGGATAATAGTTGAGGGGGGATCGGAATCTGCCAGGAGCAGAATGGCAGACTCCTAACTTCTAGCGTAGAGAGGCATCAAGAGTTGCTTCAGGAGATGCAGCATGTGGGGTTCAGCAAACTGGTAGTGGATCATACCAGAAAAGAGAAAAATCTAAATTTGGTCATAACAAATGCAGAGGAAATTGTGGATCCCCCTAGGAAGGCATCATTACTCAACAGTGATCATGCTACTGTGTGTTTACAGCATGGGGAGGAATAAGAATGTTGTTGTTTGTCATTTGGCTTTTTCCCCGGTAATGGGTCGCCACAGCGGAACTCCGGTCCACTAATGATTGGCAGTAGATTTTTATGAAATGCCGAGGTGCCAGCTCGACACCCAACCTTCAACGAAGGCACGCCCATTTACGCACGCATGTCTTTTGAACACTACCCAACCGCGGGGAAGACATGCAGACTCCACATAGAAGGCACTCCCAAGCCCAGCCGAGAATTGAACTGGAGAACCTCTTGCTGTGAGGTAACAACGCTACCGCTGTAGAATACAAATAAAAGAGATGATAGTGTGAGATTTTAAAAGATTGGATTCTACAGAGCTGTGGAGGTGGTCAAGGATGAATTGGGAAACAGATTAAATTGAGAAAGCAAAAAAGCTATGGGAATGAGTCATGAAATATCTTTGAACAAGTCATGTACTAGGGAGTGTTCCCTTGGTCATACATGAAAAAGAATGTATGTGTTCATGGGCTTACCAGTGGACTTATCTGGTAAACAAATTAAAAAAATACTTCATTCTCTTAATAAGGGTGTGAAGAATAGGCAAAAAGACAGGGCATACAAGAGGTGGAAAAAGACTGGGTGTGGAGGTGAAAGATGACCAGTACAAGGAGAGTAACAAAAAGGTAGTGAAGGTGGTTAAGGCTAACAAAAAGGTAGTGAAGGTGGTTAAGGGCAGTAAAAAAGATGGTTAAGGGCAGCAAAAGATAAAGCCAAAAGGGAAATAACAGGAGTCAAGACAGAAAGAAAGGGCTTTTCTAGTGCATGTCCAACAGAAAGAGGAAGAGGGAGAGACAAAACTTTCCAGACTTAGTATAGATGGAAGGATGATCACAAAAGAGTGGGAAAACTACAGGTGCTAAATGAATACTATGCTTCCATCTTCACAGAGGAAAGCAAGGGAAGGGCACTGTACTAGGAGGAAGACAGGGCAGAATAGAAACAACAGTGGAAATATACCAAAACAATGACTAACGAGATCCAGCAGGAAATTCTGGATGATAAAGCACAAGGACCAGTGGGATGCCTCCCAGAACGGTCAGAAAACTGGCCAATGTACGAGCAGACTACCTGACAAATGTTCTACAGATCACTGGCTACAACAGAAGTAAACAGAGGACTGGAAGACAGGAATTCTGAACACCTGAGTTAGGGGAATAAAAAAATGGAGGCATTACAGAGGTTTATTAGCTCAATAACAGTGACAGGAAAAGCCATGGACAGAATCTCTATGGAAAAAGTTGGAAGCCTTTTCTACGGTACAATAATCCCCACAGCAGCAACCAGAATAGGTTTATGACCAGAAGGAGCAGCCAGTTAAGCCTGACCTTACCTTATGACTCAGTTACAGATAAACCTGATAGGAAAGTAACACGATATAGTTGACCTGGACCACATCAAAGCCTTTTAATCAGCTCCACATAAGAGGCAGACAAGAAAACTGGAGAGTGACAGATGGAACGATCAACTCCGAGGAAATGGATAGCTGCACAGCTGAAAGGTAGGACACAGAGGACTGTGATCATGGCAATGTTGAAAAAAGTGACTGGCTAGTCAAGTACTGTACATGTCCCTTCTGGGTCCAGTGTCTCATATACACCTTAGAAAGTACAGAACATGATCAGTCTCTTAATGATGACAAAAAACAGATGTACCACTGATGGGTAGGGGAAAAAAAGTCAAGTAAAAGATTTGGAAAGGCTGAACAACTGAACAGAAAGGAAGCAGTTAAGGTGCAATGTAAACAAATGCAAAGAAATCTTAAGAATGTTGAACACAGCTGGACAGGACCACCAGGAGCAAAGTAAAGGAGCAGTAGCAACAGCAAACAAAATGTTGATGCATGTCATCACAAGGATACATTTTTGCAAGCATGTGCAAGCTTTCCACTCTACTTGGCTTTGGTCAGACCAAAGTCTGAACATTTTGTGAAGCTGTCTGGAAGCCATATAGGGAAAAGAATATCAGACTGCTGAAAGAAATCCATGAGAAAAATGTACCAGAAAGATCCAAGGGATACAAAGGAAGGAAGGCAGGAATACAACCAGAGTCTAAAGCAGCTAAAGTTCTTGTCACCTCAGACTAGAATGCATGGGGAGACAGGATACTGGTGTAGAAGATCATGTTAATGGGAAGCGAAATGCAAGGACACAGGTAGCAGACAACATGGACTTACAGTTCCTTAAATCATCAAAAGTTCGCTCTCTCTCTGACAAGGTTATGAATCCATGGAACAGACTACAAGAAAGAAGTACAGAGAGAAGCTATACAGATGGGTCTGGGCCAGATGGGAAATTGGTACGGCAGGGATAGGTGGGAGGTAGAATGTTAAATGAACTTAAGAGGGCAGCCTTACTGTTCATTGTCATCAAACAAATGTAATGTTATGTAATGGTTCGCACAAGTGTGCATACAGAATAATTCATTTTTTAAACACGGGAAGTTAAAGAATTTACATGGTGAGGGACTGCTACAGGCTTAAAATGGAAATCAGACCCTTCTGAGCCTACATGAGCCAACCAATCTTATCTTAGGCCTTTCCATCGGAAACTAAGCTACCAGGTGAAAAGGGCAGAACAAATAACCATTGCTTCCAATTTTGTGAAGAACTTGCCTAATAAAGCAAAAACTGGGAAAACAGTATTCTTTAGAATTGTAAAACTAAGTTGCACTGTTGCCAGCTGGAACACAATGAAAATTTCATCATTCTGTGTGGAGTCAGCATGTCCTCCCTGTCTTTGCATGGGTTTTCTCCATGTCGTCCATTTCTCCCCACATTCAAAAGAGATGCAGTAGGTGGGCTGGACACAGCAAATTGGACACAGATGAGTGTGTGCATGCATGTGTGTGATATGGAACAACCACCACAACAGGGTTAGCCACCCGGCGATGTGAACCTTGGCTCTAGATAATTGTCACTGTTGATGATCCCAATCCCATGTGCAAAAATGGATAAAGGGGTTGTAGATGGACTCAAAAGCAATATCACTACATCTGATGTCAAGATAAACAAATACATAAATGCTTACCATAATGTCAGATATGCATGATCAGTTCCATCTTTCACTACCTATAGGAATAGAGGCCAGCAGAACTTGGGCAGCTCCTGACCTCGGACTTTCCAAGGCTGACTAACTCCACCTCCCAACCTTTTCCCACAGTTCTTGACATAGAAGTACCTCTCTCTAGACTTCCGTTGGCACATATAAGATAGAACATAAGAAAAGGGGGGGGGGGACAAAAGGTCTCTGAAGCAACTTCCAACCCTCTACCAAAAAGGTAGGGCAGGAGGAGGGTAGGGGTTGCACAGGAACATGGACCAACTGTTTATCCTTATAAGTACATAAGTGATATATGGCAGAATTGGTCCATCTTCCTCTATCTATAAGACAGTTCCAAGCATGACTTTCTGGATGAGTAACTTGCAAAGAATGTTCTAGACAGCTTGCCAGAAAAACTGTGATCTAAAACCACCACTAATGACAGCATCTCCAGAAATACCTGAACTAGAGATATTTAGCTTACAAATATCTCACAGACTTCAACTTAGATTGGCACTCCTGCATTACTAATAACCCATCCAACTTTATTAGTCTCTTCAACTTCACCCAAACTGCCCAACTCGTGATGACAAACGTTCTAGAAAGCAGACAACAACAGACTGGATCCTAACTAACAAACCAAACCTAGGTTTCTTAGCCGGATGCCTACCTGACTCCCTCAGTGACCGCTATCCAACCTTTCTTTAAAGGAAACTTTTGTATGCCCAAAGCAACATCCTCTACAAATACATCACTTTCAAGAAAAATCTCTCCCCCACTACTTTCAACCTTCTACTACAATGTAACTGGTCCCCACTTAAGCATCTAAAACTAGATGAGGCTGTTCAGTACTTCAACAAAACCTTCCTCACAGCTCTTAATAATCTAGCCCCTACCAGAAAAGTTCATACTAAGACCAAGCCCCTCCCATGCCTAACCAAAGAAACCAAACTACTAATGAGACGTAGAGACAAAGCCTGGTCAGCTCATCACACATCCAAAAACAAATCTGACCTCATTAACTTCCAACAACTAAGAAACTTAACTAAAAACAAATAAAAAGAGACAAACAAGTATACTTCCTATCCTGTCAGCAAAACAACCCTCAAAAATTCTGGCTTTCCATCAACCTACTCAAACCCAGGACGTACCTCTAGCCCCCTCCTGTTACCTCAAATGACCCTGTCCCCGTCTCAACTCAATCCAACACCCACTTCATCAACACTGTCACCTCCCTCCTAAAAACCAACCAACCCAGCCACAGACAATCACAGCCCTTTCTCCTTCTCACCCATACAAACTAAATACATAAAAACACTCTTGTCCAAACTCAAACCATGCTGCTCAGCTGTAGACAAACTCCCTAATGAATTTCTGAAACTTGCAGCTCCTTCAATCGCATACCCCAATTGAATCCTGATCAATTGCTCTGTTAAAGAACAATGTGTCCCACTCATATGGAAAATATCTCACATTATACTTCTCCACAAAGATGCCCCCCCCCAAAGAAAGTACAGCTGTGTACACTTACAATAAATGTAGATGTTAGAGTGTATTCACTGTTGCAGTCATCACATTTGGGTTATCCTTGCCAGGGTAGCCCTCAGCCAGCCCGAATAACAGAGGCTTAGTATTTCTGCGTCGGTTGCTGTTGCTTCAGGACTGACGTCAGGTCATCAGTGGTATAAAGTACGGCAGCCGATGTCATTACATCAGTTTTTCTTCCCATAACCTGTCAGGAGCCCCTAAGTGGGAACCAGGTACTGGTGGAAGAACCCCACCAGTAGAAAGTAAATACCAGTAAGTCCCTTGTAAGGAAAGAAAAGAAAGAAGAGGGGGATGGAGGGAGGAAAACCAGGACTGCAACAGTGAATACACTCAAACATCTACATTTATGGTAAGTGTACAAAACTGTACTATGTTCTTCGTGTTTCACTGTTGCAGTCATCACATTTCGGTTGATTTCCAAAGCTGAGGAAAAGTGTGGAGGCAGTCAAGGAAACTAGGGGCTGGCTAGGATGCCCTGCAAGACTGCAGAGGCAAACCCTACCCTGGATTTGAAGATAGGCAGGTGGTAATGTGGAAGCCTCCAGGATATCCCTGGTGGGGACTCCTCCGAGGAAAGCTGCAGAGGTGGAGGCTGCTCCAGTGGAGTGAGTCCTGACCCCCTCGGGGGGGGGGGGGGTTTCCATGTTGCTTGTAGCAGAAATTGATGCAGTGTGCTATCCATTTGGAGATGGCTTTGCCCTCTGCCCCTGCTGCAAAGCTAACCAGCAACTGATCAGACTTTCTGAAGGATATGGTCCTGTCTAGATAGAATCTAAGCATGTACATCTAGGGAGTGCAGGATCCTTTCCCCCTTGTTCTGTGGGTTAGGGAAAAAGGTGGGCAAATGAATGGATTGGTTGAGAGCCACACTGGACACCACCTTGGGCATGAAGGATGGGTTAGTCCTGAGGGATACCCTGTCAACATGGAAGATGATGAAGGGTTCCACAGCCATGAGTGTTTGCAGCTCAGAGACCCTTCTGCCTGAAGTGATGGCCAGCAGGAAAGCTGTCTTCCAGGAGAGAAATTTTAGGTCTGCTGAAGAGGCAGGTTCGAAGGGGGTGAGCTTTTCCACCACAAAGTTAAGATCCCAAGCTGGAGTTGGTGCTCTTCTGGGTGGCCTCAAGTTTCTAGCCCCTCTTAGGAACTGTTTGATCACAGGGTGCGAGAAAAAGGGGCTGCTCAGTGGGAAAATGAGCAGAGATAGCAAAGGCATGAATTTTAATACAAGAAAAGGAAAGTCCACTGTGTAGTAGGTCAGCTAAGTAATGCAGGATGAGAGGGAGGTAGGGCTGTGCCGTACTGATTCCCTTAGCCTGAATTAAGGCGCAAAACATTTTCCATTTGTCAGCATAAGACTTCCTAGTACTAGGGCATCTGGCCTCACATACAGCATCTAGAACCTGTTTGCTGAGGTTAGCAGATTGATCGGGGGTTAGGGAATAAGCCAAGCTGCCAAGTTGAGTGTCTGCAATTGGGGATGCATAAATTCCCTTTCCCTCTGGGTCAGGAGGTTTGGAATCTGAGGGAGATGCCAAGGTGGCAGAGGGGACAGGCTGTGCAGCAAGGGGTACCAGTGCTGGCGAGGCCAGTCTGGATCTATACGAATTGTCCTTGGTTTTTCCTCCTTTATTTTGAGCAGTACAATTGGGGATGAGAGGTAGTGGAGGAAAAGACATAGACCGATAGACTGACCAAGGGGAAGGACAGGGCATCCACTATCCAAGCCATGCAGGGATGCTCCCTGATGCAGAACTTGCTGAACTCATGATTGGTGTGGGAGGCAAAGAGGTCGACCTTTGGGGTGCCCCATTTCTTAGTTATTAGAGCGAAGGTTCTTCTGTTGAGCTGCCACTCGTGTGGGTCCTTAAGATTTCTACTTAAGTGGTCCGCCAGAGAGTTGAGAGAACCCGGTAGGAATTGTGCGAACAGGTGGAGTTGCATGGCAGAGGCTGTGTGCCAAAGGGTCATGGCCAACCTGCATACAGGATAGGACTGAGTCCCTCCCCGCTTGTTGATATACCACATCACAGTTGTGTTGTTTGTTTTGATCAGGAGAGTCCCTGGGGAGAGAAGGGGCTTGAAAGCTATCAAGGTGTGCTGGCCAGCTATCATCTCTTTTTGGTTGATGTGCAGATGGATTTGCTGAGAGCTCCATTGGCCCTGTATGCACCTGCCATCCAGATGTGCACCTCAGGCATAATCTGATGCGTCTGTGGTGAGGGTCTGTGGCATGGGGTGGTGAAAAAGGCAGTACTTTGTTGAGGGAGCATGCTGTTGCCCATCAAAGAACATCTTTTTTGAGGCAAGGTATAAGAGTCTCCAGGTCTTGAGAGTGTTGACACCAAATGTTTTTTAGGTACCTTTGAAGTTTCCACATATGCAGTCTGGCATATGGAGGGAGTAGAATGCAAGATGC
The DNA here is from genome assembly GCF_019279795.1 of Protopterus annectens. Classification (NCBI taxonomy): domain Eukaryota; kingdom Metazoa; phylum Chordata; order Ceratodontiformes; family Protopteridae; genus Protopterus; species Protopterus annectens. Next base: position 1,752,704,172 of record NC_056728.1, on the reverse strand, counting down.
CATGAACCCCAGAGCTTGCAGGATTTTCCTTGCAGATAGTTGGGGTCGGGTGGCTAGTTGAGAGAAGTAGGCTGTCAGGAAGGTTTGCTTTTCTGGTGTAAGGAATGCCATCTGGGATGCTTTGTATAGGCTTGCGCCGAGAATATAATCTTTTGGGAGGGTACCTGTTTGAATTTATTTTTGCTGATTATGCACCCTAGAGAGGTTAGTAGGGACTTTACAAAGACCAGGTGCTTGAGCAGCTTTTCCTGGATTTCTTCCAGAATTAGGCAGTCATCTAAGTATTCCTCTGTCTGCAAGAGGCAATGGCCAGAGCCAGACATTTTGGGAAAACTCTGGGAGCAGTAGATAAGCCAAAGGGAAGCACAGAGAACTGAAAGTGCTGAGATCCTGCCCTGAAGCGGAGATATTTCCTGCATGATTCCCTGATAGGAATGTGGAGGTAGGCCTCCTTTAGGTCTAGGGTGGCTAGCCAAGCATCCTTGGAGAGCATGAGGAGCAGCTGCTGGAGGGTGAGCATTTTGAATTTTCGGATCACCAGGAAGGTGTTTAGAATGGATAGATAGAGGATGGGGCGCCAGGCGCCCTCTTTCCTGGGTACCAGAAAACGTCTGGAGTAGAAACCTTGGCCTTTCTGTTCTACAGGAACGTGCTCTACTGCCCTCATGGACAGTAGGGAAAGGACTTGCTTTTGTGCCTCTGCCCACTGGTTTTGAGGTAGATCTGGAAACCCTTTTCGAGTTGGAAGGGTGTGAAAAGAAAATTTGTATCCCTGGGACACTATGTTGAGAACCCAGCAGTTGTTGGTAATGGTGGTCCAGGTGTTTGCATGAAAGAAGAGTTTTCCTTCCAGGGGTAAGTGGATGTGGGTAGAAGGAGGGGGTGGGGGAGGAGAGTAAGTGAGTTCTTACCATAGAGGGGGTGGCTTAGAACTCCCTGGTTTTGAAGTGGAGGTAGTCCACTGCTTAGATCTCTGCATTCTCTGTAGCTGTTGTCTGTGGGGTCTGGTTCCCCGTGGTCTGGGCTGAACTGACCTGGTGAGAGCAGGAAAGGACCAGTGCTTGGAGGGACAATGCCTGCTGAACCTGGGTGGCTGGACCTGTAAAATCCTTAACTGTCTGCATACATTTTGCTTTTTCTTCCATCCTTTTGAAGACCTCTTCTGCCTTAGTGCCAAATAAGTTGTCTTTGTGCAAGGGGGCATCCAACAATTTAGATGTAACATGGTCTGGCAAGGGCTGTTCCTTAAGCCATGCATGCCTTCTAAGGACAGAACCGGTGACTGCTGCTCTGCAAGTAGCTTCTAGGGCGTCAAAACCACAGCGCAAAGTGTGTTTAGTTACTTGATTTGCAGAATGCATTAACTTTTGTAACTCTTTAGATTCTGCACAAGCAGGAAAGGAAAACATTTTTTGTTTGAGGAGTTCCAGGGTATGTTGCTGAAATTTAAACATATGGAACTGACAGTTTAGTGTTCTGACAGCAAGAGGTGTATACTTTTTTACCCCATCTGTCTAGTGCTCAGGAATCCCTATCTGAGGGGGTGGGATTATTAGCAGAGGTTGCTTTAATTCCTTTAGGCCCTTGAGAGATTACCTCAGGGTCAGCAGTAGGACTTTTTAAAAAAAGAACTTTGTGTGAGTCAGGGACACTGTAATACCAGTCTGGTTTTCTGGGTGCAGGAGGGAGGGGTGTCAGGAGTCGAGCTGGATTCCAGGAAAACATCCTCCACAATATCCAGGACTGGGGGACTGGCCAGGGGTCTGTGCTGTGGAAGATCTAAGAATTCCCTGAGTCTCTTTTTAAACCGAGGGTAGTCCTGACTTTCCCATTAGAAATGCTCCCTTAAGGTGTGAAGGGTTTCCCCAAAGGAAAAATCCTTGGGGGAAGAGGCTGAAGGAATGGAATCCTCTGCATCAAAATCCTCATAAGCAGAGAGGGGCTGCATATCTACATACTCAGATGCATCAGAGTCATCGGACTCCTGTTTAGACAAAACTACAGGGGACAGATCTCGTTTTCTTTTGGAAGGGGTAGCTTGGCTTCCCCTGATCAACATAAGGTCTTCCGTCATTTTAAGCATTTGAGACTGAGGCAAGGAAGCAGGTGCCTGAGATTGGGTCATCTGTTTCTTGGGTGTGGCTCGTAGCCTGGGCCTAAGAAACTCTGTAGTTTTCGAAAGAATGGTAGTCGCGAAAGTAGTTGTCAATTTGTGTCAAGAATCGGTAGTGCAAAGGAATTCCTCATAAGCTGGTGCCTTCTTAGCGGCTCCAGACCCATCCAAGGTAGAGACGACCACAGGATCCTTAATTGAAGAAGAGTTTTATGGCATACCTGACTCCGAAAGGGTTTCGGTAGTGGCCTGCAAATCCACAGAAGCAGGTATCAAGGGCTGCAAAACTGCCCCCCTAAGGACAGGAGAACTGATGACTAGCTTAATGGGAGCGTCGTCGGTAGGTTTGGACCTGTGCAGTCTATCTCTGTTTATCTTTACGTTTTTTCAGAAGACCTGCTGTCGGATGGCTTACTGAAGCCATATCGGAATTCAAGGACTGTAAGTGAAAATATCTAGGGCCCAACGACGTATAGTTAATGCGTTGAACAAAGCACAGAAGTGACAGCGAGGGATGTCCTTGTCTGGGCCTAAGCAAGTGACGCTGTAAGAATGAAAGTCTAAGTCCTGTATTTGCTTTCCACAAGCGAGACAATTGTTAACTTTTTCTGACATCGGTTTGTGTAAGAAAAAAGGATCCCCAGCAGGGTACTTAGCTTTAGAAGACTTCAGCTTCAATTCGGAAAATGAAACTCAGTTAGCGGCCGACTGACACTTGTGCGAACTGCTTCTGGCTGCATGGCAAGAAAGACTGATGTAATGGCATCGGCTGCCTTACTTTGTACCAGTGACGACCTGACGTCAGTCCTGAAGTGACAGCAACAGACGCAGAAATACTAAGCCTCTGGTATTTGGGCTACCCGAGGGCTATCCTGGCAGGGATAACCCAAATGTGATGACTGCAGGAGTGAAACATGAAGAACATCTAAACAATTATTGTCCCATAGCCAAACTTTCCCCCTCTCAAAAATTTGAAAAATACATCCACAACCAGATCAAACTACTTCCTTAACAATAACCTCCTTTCCAACTCTCAGCATGGTTTCAGACCTAAGCACAGTACCAGCACTGCTCTCCTAACCTTCACTAATGCCATCCACCACCTCATGAATGAAGGCCTGCATGTCTCTTCCATATTCCTTGACATGTCTAAAGCCTTCGACACCGTATCCCACCAGCTTCTACTAAATAAACCATCTTCCTACAGCCTTAGTTCCACAGCTTGGTTCCACAGCTATCTTTCCAACCGTCAACAGGCTACAAAGTGGAAAACTTCTCTTTCCCACCTACTCCCCATCTCCGTGGGTGTACCCCAAGGGTCCATTCTCGGTCCACTTCATATTCATCATATTCACAAACAACCTCAGTACAGCAACCCAACATGCCTCCATAGTACAGTATGCAGATGATGCTACCCTTACCTGTTCAGCCCCCTCATCCCAAGAACTCCAACTAAAAAGGCCATCTTCTTTCCAGGACATTGAATCCTACCTCTCCCAACACCAGCTCATTTTAAATCCCAACAAAACCAAAATCATAGTTTTCAGTAACAAAAAACCCAAGACTTCCATGCCCCCTCTATCAACCATCTCTGCAAACAGTACCAATATCACCCCCACTAACCACACTAAACATTTAGGTGTTACCATAGATGACAACCTCGACATACATATTGCCTAAACCATCAAAAAAGTCTGCAAACTAGGTATCCTTTACAGGGCCAAACCATTTCTAACTCCCAACGCCAGGCTAGCCACTGCTCGCACACAGCTTCTATCTGCCCTTCTCTACAGCTCTCTCATATTTACTAACCTTCGAAAATCTGACCTCAACAATCTAGAATCATGTTACCACAAGACTGCTAAATTTGCCACAAATCTCCCACACAGATCCCAACACTGCTCAGCTCTTTCTATATTAAACTGGCTAGAGCTCCAACCTTCTATTTCTCAATCAGTTATCCTTAGCTCATAATATAATCTACCATCCTAACTGCGCTGCCATCTCCTCTTTAGTTCAACCTAATAGTAATAGCAGATCCCTCAGATCTTCCAACAAGCTCCTAATAAAGGTATCCAACTCCCACAACCAACATGGCCACTCCCTCTATTCACACAAAATAGCCAAACTCTAGAGCACCCTTCCACATACAATAACAAAATCTCCAGTCAATGACCAATTCAAATCACTCTTAAAGGAGCACCTTATAAAACATTGGCTGTGCTCCTGCCACTATTCAACCTCTCTCACCTTACCTTCTAACTTTATCCTACATACTATCTAGTGCTTTGCTCATCTGTACTGTAATTGTACAGTTCTACAGATTGCACATATTTACTGCCACTTGGCTGTGACTGCAACAGTAATTGTACAGTTCTACTAATTGTATTATATTTACTACTACTTGACTGTGTTGTACTACTGTGGAGTTTTCTCATTGAGTCTTCAATATGTACAAAACCTTGCATTATACTGTCTCTTGATTATGTAAATAATTCTATTGTACTAATATTTTCTGTTACTACATTTTTGTTTGTTGTTTATATTACTGTGGAGCTTTTCTCCCCAGTTCTCCGCTGAAAACGGACCTCTGTCCCAGTCGGACATACCCGGTCAACAAATGTAATGAATAAATAAATAAATAAATATTAATATTTGTTCAAAAAAATATGGCAGGAATGGACTAGTACACACAAAGTCCAACGATCCGGATCTTACCCATACTATACTAACTGTCAGAGTGAGAGCAATGCGTACAGCAGGGGAACAAAATATCCTTGGATGAAGAATAGGAACTATTAAGACAAAAGCTTGTGTCCTAGAAGTAAGAAGCAAGACAGAGAGGAGGACAACTTAAATGCTTTATAGTACTGAGCCGTACAAAGACTAAGCTATAGTGAAGCAAGTTTCAAAACAAGCAATAGAAAGCCTCATGAGGGAACAGGTATGCTGTAACTTTTGTATGAAACACCAACAGGCATAATCAATAAGCCCTTTAACAGTCTAACAACAGGCTAAATCAGCCTAGGGCTTAATGGAAAAAAGGTATTAGGCCAATTATAGCAGTCCTCAGCAAAAAAAGTGGAATCTGAAAATTAGGCACAGACATGACTATGAAGTATTACTATCCATTACAGGGACAACAGCAAAGGCAATCTGGGCCCAAATGCAACGCAAGCTGCAAGGCAAGTGAATAAACATTTCAGTGAAGAAGAACCTGGAACACTAGCAGTGAGATGTTCTGGACAAACTAAGGGACATGCCATTAGACTGGCAAGAGGCAGATATTACTATCATCCTCATGCAAAAAGGCCAAGGAGAAGGATGACAGGATTTAGAAAAGCTATACATTATGTTAGGTTATAGATCTTGATCACATCTTAAGTAAGAATCCCTGCTTGCAGAACAGTAAAGATGAGTCACAGAAGACAAGTAAAGCTGGACCCAAAGTAATATGCATCAGTATATGGAATTAGGATCCATCCACTTACATAACAGATATGCACCCCGAATAGAAAATAATGGAGGATGAGAAATTATGGATAACAGTAAATTATGCAGGGCTGTAGGCATTGATAAAACATAAGTAGTGATCCCAGACATCTAGAAAGCAGGGGGGGGGTCATATGTTGCATGTAAAAGTAGCACTCATTGTAGAAAATGCAAGGTCAAATTGACTTTTAGCTTCTAGATCACATTCTCCATCCAGTGAGAGAGAGAGACAAGAGTGATTGGTACAGAGCTAATTGGCGTAAAGCTTATAATAAGCAGACAATCAAGTCACCAATCAGATTTAACAACTATCAATATAGGAGAAAGTTGAGAATAATACTGTCTCTGTATAAACAGACAGATAAAGGCATGGATTAAATTCCATATTGCCTTACGAATCACAGATTCAACATTTAGTTGCTGGCTGTGGGAGGCTATGCAAAAACAGGCAGGAAAAACAGAATCAAAACCATATTCAAGGATATAGTGATGAGATTTGGTGGAACTGGACAACAGTTCTTAGACTCCCAAAAGGAAATATAGTTCAAGTGACTGATGACATTTCAACGCGTTATTATAACACAAACTCAGAGTCAAAGGAAAGAACAATAATGTCATTCCCAAAGACAAATAAACCTTCAAGGTAAGGCAAGGAATGTCACTGATTGAACCTCCCCCCGCCCAGTGCCAAAAAGCTCCACTTCAAAATGTCACACCAAATAGCATTCAGCAGAGACTTATCTGCATGCTGAAATGATCAAAGTGCCAATGAACTTATTTGATGCTGAAGAGCTCCAAAAAGTCAAACTTCAACATCAAACAGCATCCAGCACCAATTCAGCTCAGTGCCATAGGGTTCCTGGATATATAAGAGCTGAAATCTGAAGAACAATCAGTGCCAATAACGCAACTCCAAAGCGGCACCTAGACAGAGACTTCCTTAGTGCCAAACCCCTTATTTCCAAACTGGAAACAAAATATGCATTGGTAGCTTGAACCCTCAACTCTGGATGAAAGAGACATTCAAATGTGAAGCCCAGAAAAATCTCTATGAAGGGATCAATGCCGAAAATCTTTACGCTGACCATAATAGAAGAGAATGGCCCAAAAAATGCCCTGCATCTGACCTTAGCACCAAAGTTGAAAGAGGTAACTACTGACTTACTCAGTCCTAACAGACATAAGACTATAAATGGCATCAGTCAGACAGGGCCAGCTAAATAAAAACTAGCACCTCTAAAATCAGCATCTACTGTATTCTAAGTAGCTCAAAAGTAAACTAAAACATGAACACAACTGACAATGAAGCTAGAAACTGGTTGGTGAAAAGGTCCAAAACTGAATCAGTTCTGTTTAACTCGGAGCCGAATACAATGAGCCCAAGCAAGTCTTGTACAATAAAATAATCAATCTTTAGATTTTTAACAATGCTAATAAGATATTTAAGAAATAAGCCATTAAGAAAAAAATATTTTGTCTGTTCTTAAACACTATCAGTAGCATCCAAGAACCAAGCTAGTGTAAAACTACAAGTTGCATCAGTGTCCACATGTGGACCACATCTGGCTGAAGCCAGAACCAGGTTGACAAGAGGGTAAAACAGAAAAAAAGTTACATTCCTTCAGAAGAAAATACAGGAAGTCCACTACAAGACATGTACACATGAACAGCAACATCTATAAATGTAATAAGGCTAAGGAAATTATTTGTTAAAAGAAGGCCAGACACATTAAAACCTTTGGAGTGCTCCAGAAATTATGAGCAGATTCACAGCCAGTCTGAAATATGACTGACTGGCAATGGTGTCCAGAAAGGCTCTATACATTCAGGTAATTAGGAGTTACATAAGGACACAGACAAGAACATTAAGCATCATTCCCAAGGAATGAAAAATGCAATCTAATTAACCATCATTCAGACACTGAGCACATCTGGCAAATGTCCTAAATGGTTATAGTTTAAAAACAAAGTACTGTCTCCTAAAAGTTTTAACACACACAACAATAAACACACTTGTTCTAAAGACAAGGAAAACCAAAGGGACAAATTACTTTGGTATTCGGGCCGACTGGGACAGCGGACTACCCAAGTGTTAGGACTGCAGCAATGTGGTATGAAGAACATCTCTGTAGTTTTCGAAAGAATGGTAGTCGCGAAAGTAGTTGTCAATTTGTGTCAAGAATCGGTAGTGCAAAGGAATTCCTCATAAGTTGGTGCCTTCTTAGCGGCTCCAGACCCATCCAAGGTAGAGACGACCACAGGATCCTTAATTGAAGAAGAGTTTTATGGCATACCTGACTCCGAAAGGGTTTCGGTAGTGGCCTGCAAATCCACAGAAGCAGGTATCAAGGGCTGCAAAACTGCCCCCCTAAGGACAGGAGAACTGATGACTAGCTTAATGGGAGCGTCGTCGGTAGGTTTGGACCTGTGCAGTCTATCTCTGTCTAACTTTACGTTTTTTCAGAAGACCTGCTGTCGGATGGCTTACTGAAGCCATATCGGAATTCAAGGACTGTAAGTAAAAATATCTAGGGCCCAACGACGTATAGTTAATGCGTTGAACAAAGCACAGAAGTGACAGCGAGGGATGTCCTGGTCTGGGCCTAAGCAAGTGACGCTGTAAGAATGAAAGTCTAAGTCCTGTATTTGCTTTCCACAAGCGAGACAATTGTTAACTTTTTCTGACATCGGTTTGTGTAAGAAAAAAGGATCCCCAGCAGGGTACTTAGCTTTAGAAGACTTCAGCTTCAATTTGGAAAATGAAACTCAGGTAGCGGCCGACTGACACTTGTGCGAACTGCTTCTGGCTGCATGGCAAGAAAGACTGATGTAATGGCATCGGCTGCCTTACTTTGTACCAGTGACGACCTGATGTCATTCCTGAAGTGACAGCAACAGACGCAGAAATACTAAGCCTCTGGTATTTACTACCGAGGGCTATCCTGGCAGGGATAACCCAAATGTGATGACTGCAGGAGTGAAACACGAAGAACATCTAAACAATTATTGTCCCATAGCCAAACTTTCCCCCTCTCAAAAATTTGAAAAATACATCCACAACCAGATCAAACTACTTCCTTAACAATAACCTCCTTTCCAACTCTCAGCATGGTTTCAGACCTAAGCACAGTACCAGCACTGCTCTCCTAACCTTCACTAATGCCATCCACCACCTCATGAATGAAGGCCTGCATGTCTCTTCCATATTCCTTGACATGTCTAAAGCCTTCGACACCGTATCCCACCAGCTTCTACTAAATAAACCATATTCCTACAGCCTTAGTTGATCTCACTAACTTGGTTCCACAGCTATCTTTCCAACCGTCAACAGACTACAAAGTGGAAAAATTCTCTTTCCCACCTACTCCCCATCTCCGTGGGTGTACCCAAAGGGTCCATTCTCGGTCCACTTCATATTCATCATATTCACAAACAACCTCAGTACAGCAACCCAACATGCCTCCATAGTACAGTATGCAGATGATGCTACCCTTATCTGTTCAGCCCCCTCATTCCAAGAACTCCAACTAAAAAGGCCATCTTCTTTCCAGGACATTGAATCCTACCTCTCCCAACACCAGCTCATTTTAAATCCCAACAAAACCAAAATCATAGTTTTCAGTAACAAAAAACCCAAGACTTCCATGCCCCCCTCTATCAACCATCTCTGCAAACAGTACCAATATCACCCCCACTAACCACACTAAACATTTAGGTGTTACCATAGATGACAACCTCGACATACATATTGCCTAAACCATCAAAAAAGTCTGCAAACTAGGTATCCTTTACAGGGCCAAACCATTTCTAACTCCCAACGCCAGGCTAGCCACTGCTCGCACACAGCTTCTATCTGCCCTTCTCTACAGCTCTCTCATATTTACTAACCTTCGAAAATCTGACCTCAACAATCTAGAATCATGTTACCACAAGACTGCTAAATTTGCCACAAATCTCCCACACAGATCCCAACACTGCTCAGCTCTTTCTATATTAAACTGGCTAGAGCTCCCCAACCTTCTATTTCTCAATCAGTTATCCTTAGCTCATAATATAATCTACCATCCTAACTGCGCTGCCATCTCCTCTTTAGTTCAACCTAATAGTAATAGCAGATCCCTCAGATCTTCCAACAAGCTCCTAATAAAGGTATCCAACTCCCACAACCAACATGGCCACTCCCTCTATTCACACAAAATAGCCAAACTTTAGAGCACCCTTCCACATACAATAACAAAATCTCCAGTCAATGACCAATTCAAATCACTCTTAAAGGAGCACCTTATAAAACATTGGCTGTGCTCCTGCCACTCTATTCAACCTCTCTCACCTTACCTTCTAACTTTATCCTACATACTATCTAGTGCTTTGCTCATCTGTACTGTAATTGTACAGTTCTACAGATTGCACATATTTACTGCCACTTGGCTGTTACTGCAACAGTAATTGTACAGTTCTACTAATTGTATTATATTTACTACTACTTGACTGTGTTGTACTACTGTGGAGTTTTCTCATTGAGTCTTCAATATGTACAAGACCTTGCATTATACTGTCTCTTGATTATGTAAATAATTCTATTGTACTAATATTTTCTGTTACTACATTTTTGTTTGTTGTTTATATTACTGTGGAGCTTTTCTCCCCAGGTCTCCGCTGAAAACGGACCTCTGGCCCAGTCGGACATACCCGGTCAACAAATGTAATGAATAAATAAATAAATAAATATTAATATTTGTTCAAAAAAATATGGCAGGAATGGACTAGTACACACAAAGTCCAACGATCCGGATCTTACCCATACTATACTAACTGTCAGAGTGAGAGCAATGCGTACAGCAGGGGAACAAAATATCCTTGGATGAAGAATAGGAACTATTAAGACAAAAGCTTGTGTCCTAGAAGTAAGAAGCAAGACAGAGAGGAGGACAACTTAAATGCTTTATAGTACTGAGCCGTACAAAGACTAAGCTATAGTGAAGCAAGTTTCAAAACAAGCAATAGAAAGCCTCATGAGGGAACAGGTATGCTGTAACTTTTGTATGAAACACCAACAGGCATAATCAATAAGCCCTTTAACAGTCTAACAACAGGCTAAATCAGCCTAGGGCTTAATGGAAAAAAGGTATTAGGCCAATTATAGCAGTCCTCAGCAAAAAAAGTGGAATCTGAAAATTAGGCACAGACATGACTACGAAGTATTACTATCCATTACAGGGACAACAGCAAAGGCAATCTGGGCCCAAATGCAATGCAAGCTGCAAGGCAAGTGAATAAACATTTCAGTGAAGAAGAACCTGGAACACTAGCAGTGAGATGTTCTGGACAAACTAAGGGACATGCCATTAGACTGGCAAGAGGTGGCAAGAGGCAGATATTACTATCATCCTCATGCAAAAAGGCCAAGGAGAAGGATGACAGGATTTAGAAAAGCTATACATTATGTTAGGTTATAGATCTTGATCACATCTTAAGTAAGAATCCCTGCTTGCAGAACAGTAAAGATGAGTCACAGAAGACAAGTAAAGCTGGACCCAAAGTAATATGCATCAGTATATGGAATTAGGATCCATCCACTTACATAACAGATATGCACCCTGAATAGAAAATAATGGAGGATGAGAAATTATGGATAACAGTAAATTATTCAGGGCTGTAGGCATTGATAAAACATAAGTAGTGATCCCAGACATCTAGAAAGCAGGGGGGGGTCATATGTTGCATGTAAAAGTAGCACTCATTGTAGAAAATGCAAGGTCAAATTGACTTTTAGCTTCTAGATCACATTCTCCATCCAGTGAGAGAGAGAGACAAGAGTGATTGGTACAGAGCTAATTGGCGTAAAGCTTATAATAAGCAGACAATCAAGTCACCAATCAGATTTAACAACTATCAATATAGGAGAAAGTTGAGAATAATACTGTCTCTGTATAAACAGACAGATAAAGGCATGGATTAAATTCCATATTGCCTTACGAATCACAGATTCAACATTTAGTTGCTGGCTGTGGGAGGCTATGCGAAAAACAGGGCAGGAAAAAAAAAACAGAATCCAAAACCATATTCAAGGATATAGTGATGAGATTTGGTGGAACTGGACAACAGTTCTTAGACTCCCAAAAGGAAATATAGTTCAAGTGACTGATGACATTTCAACGCGTTATTATAACACAAACTCAGAGTCAAAGGAAAGAACAATAATGTCATTCCCAAAGACAAATAAACCTTCAAGGTAAGGGGCAAGGAATGTCACTGATTGAACCTCCCCCCACCCAGTGCCAAAAAGCTCCACTTCAAAATGTCACACCAAATAGCATTCAGCAGAGACTTATCTGCATGCTGAAATGATCAAAGTGCCAATGAACTTATTTGATGCTGAAGAGCTCCAAAAAGTCAAACTTCAACATCAAACAGCATCCAGCACCAATTCAGCTCAGTGCCATAGGGTTCCTGGATATATAAGAGCTGAAATCTGAAGAACAATCAGTGCCAATAACGCAACTCCAAAGCGGCACCTAGACAGAGACTTCCTTAGTGCCAAACCCCTTATTTCCAAACTGGAAACAAAAATATGCATTGGTAGCTTGAACCCTCAACTCTGGATGAAAGAGACATTCAAATGTGAAGCCCAGAAAAAATCTCTATGAAGGGATCAATGCCGAAAATCTTTACGCTGACCATAATAGAAGAGAATGGCCCAAAAAATGCCCTGCATCTGACCTTAGCACCAAAGTTGAAAGAGGTAACTACTGACTTACTCAGTCCTAACAGACATAAGACTATAAATGGCATCAGTCAGACAGGGCCAGCTAAATAAAAACTAGCACCTCTAAAATCAGCATCTACTGTATTCTAAGTAGCTCAAAAAGTAAACTAAAACATGAACACAACTGACAATGAAGCTAGAAACTGGTTGGTGAAAAGGTCCAAAACTGAATCAGTTCTGTTTAACTCGGAGCCGAATACAATGAGCCCAAGCAAGTCTTGTACAATAAAATAATCAATCTTTAGATTTTTAACAATGCTAATAAGATATTTAAGAAATAAGCCATTAAGAAAAAAATATTTTGTCTGTTCTTAAACACTATCAGTAGCATCCAAGAACCAAGCTAGTGTAAAACTACAAGTTGCATCAGTGTCCACATGTGGACCACATCTGGCGCTGAAGCCAGAACCAGGTTGACAAGAGGGTAAAACAGAAAAAAAGTTACATTCCTTCAGAAGAAAATACAGGAAGTCCACTACAAGACATGTACACATGAACAGCAACATCTATAAATGTAATAAGGCTAAGGAAATTATTTGTTAAAAGAAGGCCAGACACATTAAAACCTTTGGAGTGCTCCAGAAATTATGAGCAGATTCACAGCCAGTCTGAAATATGACTGACTGGCAATGGTGTCCAGAAAGGCTCTATACATTCAGGTAATTAGGAGTTACATAAGGACACAGACAAGAACATTAAGCATCATTCCCAAGGAATGAAAAATGCAATCTAATTAACCATCATTCAGACACTGAGCACATCTGGCAAATGTCCTAAATGGTTATAGTTTAAAAACAAAGTACTGTCTCCTAAAAGTTTTAACACACACAACAATAAACACACTTGTTCTAAAGACAAGGAAAACCAAAGGGACAAATTAGTGGGAAGAGAATGTCATGAAGAGAGTTCATGATGAATTGTATGACCTACTCATGTGTAGACAAATTTCATATGAACTTTTTGACTACTTTAACATCGAGCACCTTGTGGCTCCATACATTAAAGGTCTTCCCAAGGTACACAAGGGGGTTTTTCCACCGCCCTTGTGACCGATAGTAGCGGGACAGGGCTGGCTCACTGAAAATATATCCCGTTATTTGGAGAATAATTTAGGCCCTTTGGTTAGGAGTGTATCCACTGTTTTGAAGGATACTTACCAATTATTAAATGACCTGGATCTTCTAATGACCCAACATGAATCTTTTTCCTCCTCAATGTTAGTCACTTTTGATGTTAAACATTTATTTACAGCTATTCCCAATACATATGGGGTTGAGGCGGTAAGGGAATTGCTGCATGCAATAGGTTGCTATACTGGTGATAAACAAACTCTTATATGTACTTTATTAGAAATAGTCTTACAGAATAATGTTTTTATGTTTCGGGATATGTTGTATCTACAAGCATGGGGTGTCGCTATGGGCACCCCATGTGCGAACTCTTATGCAAATTTGGTGATGTATTATTGGGAAGAGGAACACGTTTTTAACACTGCATTCTTCCAGCATGTCTTGCTGTATCGACGTTTTGTAGATGACTTACTTATTATACGGGATGGTGAGTTGAGTTTATTGCAAGACTTAGTTTCCTATTTGGAAACAACTACGACTTTTTTAAAGTTTACTATGGAAACTTCTTTTTCAGAGATACATTTTCTAGATGTGACTATTCGTAAGATTGGGTAGGAGGAATGTCAACTTCATTACATAGGAAGACATGTTGGAGGAATGCTTTATTACACTTTGATAGCATGCATCCAAGTTATACATTTCCAAATGTTGCTAAGAGCCAACATTTTAGAATCATTAACATCTGTTAGAGATCCTATTGATAGGTTTACACAGCTTGAACACCTGAATGAGTTATTTTGAGACAGAGGTTACACAGAGGACTTAATAAATAATACAAGGGGGCTGGGGGATAATATCTCCGAAGGTAATATGAATCACCATGCCCAGGTTCACAATAGAAGGAACGGATGGCATAAAGCAAGTGTAAGGGAAGTTGCCTCTAAACAAGATCACCTAGCTATTACAATCAGGTACACTAATGATAACAGGAAAATTGTAGAAATAATAAAGAGGAATTGGAAGGTTTTACTGATAGATCAACGCATTTTTTATTTAATAGGCGGTACACCAAGATTCAGGTATAGGAACAGCAAGAATCTGAAGAGGCTACTTTGCATAGATAAGTACAATGAGTGCTTAAATGAAGTCAGACAGGGCTTAAATAATGGTACATATCCATGCAATAGATGTAATATGTGTAGATACATTACTAAAGAGCAGAAATATGTACACCCTTGCATTGATTATGTGTTTAGCCCTAGATTTCATGCATCTTGTAATAGTGTGAATTTGATATATTTGGCCACCAGTATAGAATGTGCAGCCTTCTATGTAGGCATGACATCCAGGAAACTTTAGGATAGGATTTATAATCACATCTATGATAAAAGGAAAATGAATTCCACCAATGCATTAGTTAAACATATTACTATAAATCCTGGACATACTTTTGAGTTTAGAGTATTACAAATGGTTAGGTTAAACAAACGAGGGGGGGATAGGCTGAGTCACTTAGAATTGATTGAGTTAGATTGGACTTTTAAATTGAGAGCACACATTGAACCTGGACTAAATCAATACGCCAGTATTAGGCCAGCTTTGGCTGCACACAGATAGGCTAGGTTTTCATATTATATGTATACAATATGTTTTAATTGTTTAGTCACCTTTGTCTCTGTTTTTTGTTTTAGTTTTAGTTTAGTGCAGTTTATATTTTGTATTTTTATTTAGTGAGGTTTTAGCCAATGTAACAGAGTGAGAAGAATCGATGTACTTGACTAAATAGATTGTATGCACATTTTGTGTTTTTTCTGCTTGTTAATTAACTAATTAATTGTTTGATTAATAGTACTAATTTATCAATTTACTTATTTTAACGGAGACCTTAGCTTTGTATATATATATATATATATATATATATATATGGACTCAAAATGTTGTGTAGGTAAAACCTGAAGAAGCATGTCTTACAACACGTGAACGCGCTTGTTTTTATTAAAAGTACTTGTTTTGTGGTTTAACTGATCGTGGCGGTCCTTCTCCTATTATTTTATCATTTTTTCACTCGAAGCTTGTGGGATTGGACCTTCGGTTGGTAGCTGTTTTCTTTGTGTTATCTATACTTTTAAGAAAGATACAGTTGTGTAAAAATAGAGTCTTAATCTTTGATTAAATTATGTATAATATGTGTATTGAAAAAGTTTGTCTAAAATGTAATATTTTAAGACAAAATTATTTTAGTTGTTGCTACCCACCACTCGCTTACCTCTGACCTGTGCTAAATCAGTAACACATTGCTATATAAAACAGCAAGAGTTTTAATATTTAGCATTTCTAAAATAACACACAGCATAATAAAGTTATATATTTTCAAAGGATAAAAACAGATCTTCAGTAATGTTCAGAAAATACAGTTTATCTGAGTATGAAATTAATATCTGAAGACTCAAATGAACAGTACAAATTAATGTATTCAATAATAGCAAAGATGAATACATTCCAAACAATTACTGCAAAAGCTAAACATCTGTGCCTAAGTGTTATTTCAGTGCAATGAAAATTAAGGAAAATACCACACCAATAGCTAGAAGACACAAGTTCAATAATTTCATTAATTTATGATTTGCCTCTGTCATTCTATTACCTCCCCAATAAGTGTCATGCCCTCAAAAACCTAGTACAGCATCACTCACCCAAAAGGCCTCCTAGATCATCAAGCAAACTACTACTAGAAGTCAACAACAGCTACAATAGTTTTGAAGACACACTATATAGTAGTTCAGTGGCTAAAAAATGGAACTCTCTCCACACTAGCATACAAAACACATCGTCCAAAGCCTCATTTAGAAACCTCATTAGGCAACATCTCAAGCAAAGTTGGCAGTGCCATGACTGCTCCCCAGGCTAGTGAAAGGTACACATACTAAACCTAGAGTACTTGATAATAGTTTTCACTCTTACTCACGAACACTGGCTAGTGTACAATGTATGTACTGTACCTGTGTACTATGTATGTATTCTACCTATGTTCCAAATTTCAGCTGTACACAACAAATCTATTAATTACCTTTATTTTTAAATTAATATTTTCTTGTTTGCTCTCTCCACTGTAACTGCTGATGTGCAGCATACCACTGTAAAAACATGTCTATTGTAATTTGTGTGTATACATGCCTAAATATCTAAATGTACCTGTAATTTTTCTATCTGGAGCTTTTCTCCCCGGACCTCTGATGAAAAAGGGCCTTTTTGGCTCAGTCAGACACCCCCGGTTAACAAATGTAAAATAAATAAATATGACTGAAGTTTACATATACAGGTTTAATGATTATATAAAATACATCAGTTTATTTATCAAACTAAGTGAATTTATTGTTATGTAATACCAAAAGTTGCAATCAAAAGTAAACATGTTGCTTATGTCTGCACATTAGTGCGTGTTAGTTCCAAAATAAATCGTGTCCTAATTCATTTCTTCTATTGTCCAACATACTGATGTCAAAAAAAAATAAATGTCTTTCAAGTTTAGCAAAACTATGGAGCAGTTTGAAATGGACATTGTTTGTGATATAGCCTTTTGTCCAAACAACGTTAACAATGTAACAACTAACTCTAAAAACACTGCTCCCAACTACAATAGTCTAATGTCCACAAAATACTACCTGTATACCACACCCCAAAAATACCAAATACCTCATCCATCATCTTATCTCTATCCTTCTCTCCGGGGACATCCACCCAAACCAATGCCCCTCTACCACACTGAATCCAGCCCCCCAACCCCACGCCCCCCCCCCCAAGCAACAGGCAAACCCCTCCACTTCTCAGCTCTAAATACTCAGAGCCTATGCAACAAAATTCCAAACCTTCTTGCCTGGCTTCTACATAACCAGCCTGATATTCTCTCCAGCTCATAAACCTGGCTTAAGCCCCACATAAAAGATTCTGAACTAACTCCTCCAAACTACTGCATGTTAAGGAACGACAGAACACAAAAAGGGGGGGTGTAGCACTCCTTTACTCAGCATCCCTCTTAGTCATCCCCTATACCAAACCCTTTCCCAAATTTGGCAAGGCAGAAATGGTACCACCCTTCTCCACCTAAACAAGCATAAACTCATATTTGTTCTCTCCCCCTATATTTCCCCCTGGAGACAATATCTCACCCCTTGAAGATGTTCTCTCCTGGGTCTCCACCAACATTACTCACAAAACCATAATCCTGGGAGACGTGAACATAAACTGGGCGACAATCCAATCTCCCACTAACTCATTCAATATTAACTTGTATAACTTTAAGCAACTAATCAATTGCGCTACCAGGCCTTCCAAGAACTCCCATTACTGGAAGTACAATAGACTGGATTCTAGTATCCCATCCTCACTATATCTCTGATAGTGGTATTCTCCCAGACCCACTAGCTGACCACTTCCCCACTTTTGCCCCCCATCTCCCCTCTTCCATACAACTAACTCACACCTATATTTCCACTCGCTGGCTAAAAAACTTCAATTCTGAAACCTTCTCAAATGCACTAAAAAGCACAAACTGGAATCCACTAAAGACACTTCCCCTAGATAATGCTCTTTCCTACTTTAACTCTACTTTCACAAACCTGGTCAACTCCTTTGACCCTCTAAAAACAAAACGTACAAAAAGCAACCCTTGGCTACTATGAAACTCCTTGGCTTGGCTACAAAAACACCTTGGCTACTATGCAACTCCATGACAAAGCCTGGAAAGTTACCATAAAAATAAAACCACTATCACACTTAACGAATATAAAACACTACAAAATAAAGTAAAAAAACGTATTACCTCAGACCGAAAAAGCCTATTTCTCCACTCTCCAAACCAACCACAACACCAATCCCAAACCATTTTGGAAAGGAATCTCATCTCTTCTCAACTCAGGAAAAAAAGAAAACCCTTGTCTTAACCCAGATGCCTCTGACATGGACTTAGCCACTCAATTTAACTCTTTCTTCATAGAGTCCAGAAGCAAGCTAATATCATCCTTCACCAATACCTCTGTGACCCCTCCTCAGCCGGCACCTATCCCTCCCCCCCCCCCAGCAACCCTTGCCCCCAACCTCCACCCTTCTCTATCAAACCCATCTCTATATCCACCATAAAAAACTTCTCCTAAAATTAAAACCTAGTTCTAATGCCCCTGATGACATTCCCTCCTACTTCCTAAAAGTAGGTGCAGAAGCCATTGCTCTCCCTAATAGCATATTAATTAATCGGTCCATCTCAGAAAACCAGGTTTCTCAGCTCTGGAAGAAAGCCTTTAGTATTCCTCTACATAAAGGAGGCAATAATAACAACATTCCAAACTTCCGCCCTATTGCTATCTTATCCCCTATTTCTAAGCTTCTTGAAAATATATCCATCAACTTTTACCCTATCTCATCAACAACCAGCTTCTTAGCCCCACACAGCATGGATTTAGACCCAGTCATAGCACCTCCACTGCCCTCCGCTCCTTCTTTGAAACAATTAACAAAGCCCGTGATTCTGGCCATTTCTTATCCACCCTTCTCCTTGACCTCTCTAAGGCATCTGATACTATGTCTCACAACCAGCTCCTTAATAAACTCTCCAAACTAAACCTACCCCCTTCCTGTACCAAGTGGTTCTCCAGCTACCTCACAACCAGACAACAAGTAGTCAAATGGAATAAAGCCACTTCACCCTTCCTTAATACTCCCACAGGTGTCCCCCAAGCCCCCTACTATTCAATATATTCATTAAAAACTTCTACCAAGCCATTCCAAACTCTAGCCTCTTCCAATATGCCGACACTTCTACCATTAACTGCTCCTCCCCTTCTATCCCCACTCTAAATAAGCTTACCCAACGCACCTTCTCCTTTACTGAGCAGTGGATGCTAGACAACCATCTGGCTCAATGCAACCGAAATAAACTTATGTTATTCACTGCCTCCAAAACCTCCTCCCTAGATAAACAAACACTCATTCATAATCACCAGCAAAAACAATACTCCCATAGAAATAGTCTCAGACACTAAACTACTAGGAGTATCCATAGATAAACTAAAATTCGACAAACATTTACAAGTAAATATATAAAAAAAAAAAACACAAAAAACTTAGTATGCTATACCACCATAATCGTTATATCTCTCCTTCCACCAAGCTCATACCACCCAATACTTATCTCATCCCATCCCTCCTATATTGTACATCTATCCCCACCAACCTGCAATCCACCCTCAAAACAAAACTTTCCTCTTGCTAGAACAAGACATCAAAATTTGTGGCAGGTCACAGAGCCATTTCTCACCATTGTAATTCTCTTCACCAACTAAACTGGGTTGAGCTTCCTAACCTCCTCACTTATACCAAACTCATCCAAGCACACAAACTCTTTTACAACCCCTCTCTTTGTCCCTCTCTAGCCACTACTTTTGAAATGCATGAACCAGAACGACTTCCAAGATCTAATTCCCAAACACTAATTAAATAGCACAAACCCACACGTCCAGCTGGGAATCACCTATTGTCCTTCTCTCTTGCACGCCTCTGGA
The DNA here is from genome assembly GCF_019279795.1 of Protopterus annectens. Taxonomy (NCBI): domain Eukaryota; kingdom Metazoa; phylum Chordata; order Ceratodontiformes; family Protopteridae; genus Protopterus; species Protopterus annectens. The sequence continues at coordinate 1,752,684,177 of NC_056728.1, read as the reverse complement.
ATTCTCTACCATCTCCTATCCGCATCATCATCAGTCTCACCTCATTTAAAACCTTGCCATACTCAGACCTAACTTCACAATGGGAAGTGCTCCTGTTCCCATCCTACCTAATCCTTCTAATACCACTTCTTACTCTCCTAGAACTAAATACACCATCACTGCCTGCTATAGTTCCACAGCTCTACTGAACTATTTGACCAACTACTTAACAGTTACCCTATGATGCTACTTTTTTTTTTTTTAATACAAAAAGTGTTTATTGCTGTTTAATGAACTATACTGGTGTATTCTATCATTAACCTTTTTTTATCATATTTACTTTGTATTCCTAGGAGCGAATCTGTAATGTGTATGTGCAATGTGTAGTAGTATTTGTATTTTTCTGGGGTTTTTCTCCCCAGGACTCCATTGAAAACTGTCTCCTTGTGGCCCAATGGACTATCATGGCAAACAATAAATAAATAAAATAAATAAAACAGGGCTTTAACTTTGAGTCATACTTTTTAATTACTATAAATATTGCTTGCAGTGACTATGTTAAACAACAGATTACTACAAGATGTTAAATAAAATGTATGATGTGTGCTACCAGTGTATTCTAAAGTTCTACAATGTCAAGTTAGAATGAAATGACAGCTTGTATAAAATTTGTTTCATTTCAAAAGCTAGCACTATTAATTAGTAAATATCATTTTACTCCATTTTTCAACTTAAATATATTTTTCGGGGTAAACTACATACAACAAAAAATCAAAGAAAGCAACAATTTGAAGTACAGCCATTCCCAATCATTACACAATCACATCTGCTTTGCTGTGATGTTGATACACAGATAAGTTGGAAAAGAAATCCAACTTTTATACAGGGCCCTGATATAAACTTAATGCACATAAGAATACAATAACTCAGTTTACTACCCTGGTATTCAGTTCCGGGATTCGCAGAGACAGATCTCAGTAATGTACTCTGGTACACGATGCACTACTTTTATGACTGACAAAAAAGACAGCATGGTACCCAAAGTGCACAGAGTCCTACACCATTACAGGCATTCCTGATAACTTTGTTGCACTTCCAGGATTAAAATGAATACAGCACACAGGCAGCAAGCAGTTAATGTGCCTGATGCACAACTTCCACAATCGGTTACCTGCTCTGCACTACCATCATGCCTAACTGCCCAGGATATCGATTTTTTCACTTTCTGGTAAAAATACCAGTAAATACCACATTTGGACCAAGTGCTGGAAAAATCAATGGATTTTCATGGAATCTGGCATATTAAGTCAAAGCACTCATTCACCATAACTTGCATGTCTTCTTAAATTTACTGCCTATGATACTGTCAAATTTGATTACTGAGTGTTCTGTACTTAGATGCTATTTTACTTCAGCACATATAAATGCACTAAAAATTATGATGGGACAATGGTTAATGACCAGAAATTATAGTTAAAAATTGTTGGCAAAACTGAAAGCTTTATTCTCACGAAAACAAAACTTCTTTTTTTTTTCAAGCACTGTATATCAGTGTCCTTGCTAAAGCTAAGTCTTAAATAACTGCCATTCATTAATTGTGATGGTGGATCGGGGGGGGGGGGGTCATTACTGTAACATGCTAATTAAGTACTACAGTGCTCAGCAAACTCCAATGACAGAGGGTGGGATCACAGCATTACTGTGTAGGGTGGGAGAAGTGCAGTTGTGGTAGCCAGTTTGCATGCACTACAGGGAATTCTACTGCAGGTACAGGTTGTTCTACCATGCAACAGCATTTATTTATTTTTTTACTTTAGTGCTGATACACTGCTAAACTTTGTATGATGAGAAACACGTCAGCACAGGTGGAGGACTACTGGGCTAACAAGCAGTACACTGTTTAAATGCACATGAAGACACAAACAACCGCACTGGGATGAGCCATTAAACAGCTGATGTACTGTTTGCAAACTGGTTTGATTCTAAATGTTTATATGGAGATTAAACATGTACACAGTGGGGTAAGACTGTGTACAAGGTCTTGCCCCATAAGGGCTTTAGCATGCAGGTATACCAAGTATCACACCTACCCCATATTGTACAATGTTTTATAAATAGCAACTATTATCATTATTATTATTAATGAAATGTATCAGGATGTGGTTTTAAGCCGCGGTGGTGCAATGGTAGTGTTGTTGCCTCACAGTAAGAGGTTCTGCCATTCGATTCTCGGCTGGAGTGCAGGGAGTGCCTTCTGTGTGGAGTCTGCATGTCCTCCCCAAGGTTGGATGGGCGTTCGAAAGACATACATAACTGGGTGTGCCTTCGTTGAAGGTTGGAAGTCGAGCTGGCACCTCGGCGTTCGTTAAAATCTACTGCAAATCATTAGCGGACCGGAGTTCCGCTGTGGCGACCCCTAACCGGGAAAAGCCAAAAGACAAACAGCAACATCAGGATGTGCTTTTACAAAGCTCAGTATCACTCATTACTACATTATAATCGTACAGCGTTGTCAACATCATGATTAAAGCTAACCAAAAGTCTGCCTAAACCTAGGAGAATATATTCTGGCTTGGACAGCAAAAAAAAAAAATCTCACCTTTCAGACAATGGAAGCTTACTTTTTTCTGTGCAATCATTCAATATTTTTGCTGGTTAATAAAGGTTATATTATACTGCATCAAAATGTATATGAAACGTGTATACACACACAAAAGGCACACACACACACACACACACACACACACACACACACACACACACACACACACACACACACACACACACACAGAGTGTCTGTTTTACTCATGTTTATTTTCTATGTCTTCCAGTAATAGCTGTTAATTTTATCTGTATTGTGCACCTGAGTCTTCCTACTTATCTCTTCTATGCCTTTTTTATTTTTTCACCATCTCCTCAGTCTGAAGAAGTCTTTCTACAGTCATACTTGCTTTACTTTGTTGCAGCTCTCATTCCAATGTGTCACAAATTCTCAACAGTAAATACTAGCAACCAGTCATCCTCCTGACCACATTTTAAGACATACATAGGTTCCTAGGTATGTACTAGGCTAATGGGCCCTGGAGCCTTTACAAGCCTAGCCCATAGGATTACCCTGGCATAGTGCCACCTGACCTTACTTCCCAGTGCCTCTGTCGAGCAGAGCAACTGGCGTGATCCCTGGGGTGAATTTTCTATTTCCCATCCACGCATCAAGATTTCTCTTGAAGATTGCCAGTGAGGTTCTGTGCTTGACATGTATGGGAAGTCTATTCCATAGCATGGGCAGTCTCTGGGTTATGAACCTGTCCCTCCAGCACGTTCTGTTGATTGTGGTAATGAGGCTGAGGTCTCTGGAGCGTGTGGTGCGGAGGGATTGGATTTCTTTAAATGCAGCATTTCCAACAGAGCTGGGTCAGACATGGCTTTCTAAGTCAAGTAGAGATCGCCTCTAAGTACGTGATACGAGACAGAACAGTTGGAGTTTTTTTGAGTCTTTAAGGCCTAGGATCCTCTTCGTGAGGTACTTTTACAGCCTCTCCAGTTGTTGCAGGTGTCTAGTGAGGTACATGCCAAATGGGGCATTGGACTCAATGACTGGCCTAATGAGGGAAGAGAAGAGGGAGACAATGACCTCTTTCTTCCTGGATGCAAAACCCTTAGTAATGAGATGTACCACATAGGACTTTTCTGACCACAGAGGCAATGTGGTGGTCAAAAGAGAGGTTGCTGTCAACTTGTGTTCCCAGATCTCTTATAACGCCTTCTGTGTTCAGTGGACTGCCATCGATGTGGTAATTCATGGGGACTGGGTTTTTCCCAAAGGGGATGACGACACATTTTTTGGCATTCAGCTTAAAACCATGGTTCTGACACCAGTCGTTGGTCTCAGTGAGGCCTTTCTGTAGGATGTCAACATCACTTGGAGAATTAATAATGGCTCCCAACTTGCAATCGTCTGCAAACTTTGTCAGACAGAGTCCCTTTGTGTTGGCCTGGACTTCTGAGAAGTAGATACCAAACAGGAGAGGGACCCAGAACCAATTCCTGTGGGACTCCACTCATGACTGGTCGGCAGTCTGACTTGGACTCAGCTACTTTCACACTGTGGGTTCTAACTGTGAGCCAGTTTGCAACCCACCTAGTGATATAGGGGTTGATGCGTAGCTTAGTGAGTTTTTATATGATTCCTGCGTGGGGAATGGTATCAAAGGCCTTGGCCAGATCAAGGTAGGCTGCATGAACCACCTTCCCTGCAACCACAGCTCTGGTGACTGACTCAAAGAAGTCGACCTAGTTGAGCAGGTAATATCTACCCTTCACAAAACCAAACTATGTGGGATCCAGAGTTTGGAGATTCCCTATATCCTTGTTTATTAGGTCCATGATGATGCATTCCATAGCTTTGCACATCAGACTTGTCAAGCTAATGGGGTAATAGTTCCCAGGGTCTGTAGTCGCTCCTCCTTTGCCAATAGGGATGACTGTAGCAGTGCGACATTTGCTAGGGATAAAGCCTGAGGTGAGGCCGTGATTGAATAGGGCACACAGGTGAGGTGCCAGTTCACTTTGTAGTTCATGCAGAACACAGCCAGGGATATTGTCATGTCCCATAGAAGCTGTATTATTGGCCTTGGACAGTGCTGTTTTAACCTGTGCAGCAGTAATACTGGATGCCCTGCAATCTACTTGTATTCTGATTGGTCCTTTGGTGGGGGGGGGGGGGCACTGAATCTGTCGGCCAGTATATTGTCAATATCTGTTTGCTCGGTATAGGAGGTACCATTGTGTAGTAGCTCAGAGCAAATCTGGATATTGCTGTGGAGATTCTTTACCTAGCTATAGAAGGCCTTGTGGTTGTCTTTACTATCTGCTGCAATTCTGTTTTTATAGCTAGCTTTAGAGGATTTGATGAGGGATCTCAACTTTTTGTTGAGGCTGATAAGGGAGTTTTTCCTGTCTTAGGACTTCACCTTATTCCGTATCAGTTTCCTCCTTCTGTTGTAGTTTGTTTGTGGCAGGGAACCACCAGACTGGCTTCCTTTTTTGGAGGAGAGCGTCTTAGTTCTATTGGGTATGGAGAGGTCCATGCATTTGTGTATGTGTTCGAACAGTGCACTGGTGTAGGATTCGGCGGTCATGCAGCTATTGTCCATTTGCATGGGTGCCATGAAGTTACCCACCTCGGATTTTAGGAGCCCAAAGTTAGCTTTGGAGAAGTTTTTCATGGTGGTTACCACTGCGGGGGTGGGGGGTGGATTTCCAAGGTGATTAGTTTGTGGTCGGATCTAACCAGGGAGGAGTTGACTATTGGTGTAGAGCAATGGTCGCCCATGTTAGTAATGACCAAGTCAAGGATGTTGCTACCTCTAGTGAGGGTAAGAACAAGCTGGTCCAGGGCATTGGAATTAATGAATTCTAGGAAACGCTGGGCAAGTGCATTGGTACACGAGTAGTTTTCCCAGTTAATGGAGAGGTAGTTGAAGTCACCCAGTATGAGTGTGTTAGGTTGGACCCTAATATTCTCCAGAGTGCTTAGGAAAGTGGAGTGCGAGTCTTGGGACATGGATGGGGGCCTTTTACAGGCTACGATCTGAATCGCTGTCTTACCCAATGTTAGCTGCACCTGAAGTATCTCTGATGCGCTATGTGGGGCTACCAATCTGGAAGTGTGCTCATCCTTTATGAAAATGGAAACACCACCGCCTTTGGAGCTTCGGTCCAAGTTCTAGGGCTGAAAGGTGTGGAATGAGTTATAGCCTGGTAATGCAGGGGTGCTTTCTGCTGCCTTGAACCAGATCTCTGCTACAGCACAAATGTCGATGTTCTCCATGCATAGTAAAACTGTTAAGTGACTATCAACACCAACAACAACAGATGTTGGGAGTCCGATCATTGTTGCAGCAGTAATAAGCACTTGAATTTCTATCACAAAACCTCAATGTTTCAGCATGAATTCCAGAGCTCTGTATCCTTCTTTCTCCGGTCCAGGTGGATGTGTATGTATGCAGGATGTCAGTAGATTGCCATCTTACTTCTTTCCAGCAATAGTATGGTTTGCAAGTCTTGTTCATGTAACACCATCAGTTCTCTGGTTTAGAGTGATATTCCAGAGTAGGAAGACAGGTAACTTACATGGGAAAACATTTTCTCATATTTATATTAGATTTTATAAAAACAGTTTAGTAGTTGAACCTTGGGGAAGGGTGACAAGTTTGTGTTTACGGTATGTCTACAGCAGTAAAACGTTAACAAGTGTGTATGTAAACATGTAGTTTTCTCATCAATTTATCACAATCAATGTTTTTTTTTTGTTGTTGGTTGGGATCATATCATGACATTACCAACTGTAATATCTGAGATGGGTTCAGCAGAAAAGGCATGTAGATGAAGGGAACATTCTCTCCAAAACTATCTAGGATAGAAAAAGGCCTGATGCCTTTTCCCTGCGTGACCATCATATCCTCTAGCAAAAAGAATATCAGGCTGATATCCAATCATTACTATAATTATATCATCCTATATAATAAGGCCTCAAACTGTACAAGTCTACCAACAAGGTCTAAATAATACGGCAATATCTGAATGGTTAAACCCATTAAAACATTATTCAGAATATCCACAATTACAGTACATACATATCCCCTATAAAGCACATTTAAGCTTACTACATAATAAAATACATTAACCTTACCTACTCTAATAGTCTTAGAACTGGTCTAAATTTGGTTATAACTTGATAAGATAACCCAAATAAGTTAAATTAATCTGCAGAATAATTCAGGACAAAGGTTGCAAATCTCAAACGCCTATACACACTCTGCAGGCCGCTAGATCTATTTAAAATTTTTCATCAGCTTAGGACAACAGTTTACTTAGTAAGAAGTAGACATCTTACCCCACAGCAATGCAGTCCAAGCAATCCTTTGGATGATAACACTACGATCAAGTACCCCCTTAGGCCTTGAGGATCGATATCAGCAGCATTAACTGAAAGCACATTTTATATACGAAAGAAGCAGTTTTTATATCTGACAGAACGGATGGCACTACAGAGTATTGTAAAAGAGTTTCAAGAGTCCTTAACTTCTCACTGCTACAATAAATGTTCAATCTTTCCATCTGTTATAGACACTCTACAGCCCTTCCTTTAAACTTACTTTAAGAATCCCCTACCCAAACTCCACAATGACAAAACCTATACACAAGCCAAATGATAAAAAGGAAACAAAGCACCTAAGGAGCTTGGCAACAGAGCAATAAAAAAACTTATAATCACAGCTTCCTAGTAGCCCCTATACCAAAGGACCTAGGTTCCCTTTTTAACTATATAGTTTCCTTTACTTATTTTTTTTTAAACATCTGTTAAAATTGGATAAGACCACTGGACACAAATGTCCCTTTTCTGAGGTGGACCAGGAGAACTGCAGGTTAAGTGACTTGATCATCCTCAGAGTAACACAGTTGGTAAATGGAGGTGTAAGTAATCAAACCCTGTATCTTGAGTGTGGGAAGCAACTTGTTAACAGCTCAGGGCCTTTAATCTCCATACAAAGTACCTTCATAACTACTGTCACATGTCAATGCAGACAAACCAAAACAGTAAATTAGTTACATGCAGAGAAAGGTAACACAAGCCTTAAAAACATTACAATAATTTAGCTGCTTGAATGGCTACATTGTCAAATATTACTGTTTAAAACAAGAGTCTTTCTAAACAGGTCATCCATGTCTACTTATGAGATAGCATTTACAGGAGTTTCCTGTAAAAACACTTATTCTACAAGTCAAATTAACTAACCAAATGCCTACCACATTCTAATTTATTAAAGTCACCTTTATTTTAACCACACCCCTAAAATACATACTAATCTCATCCTAATGAGTCTTTTAAGCAAGACTTGGAGAGGCATAGAAAGCCCTGAACTGTCAGTAACAGACTTTTCAACAAATGAAAAGAGAAAAAAAGTGTTTATTTCATTTCTGCTTAATTTTTTAAGTGGCATGTAGAGTGACCTGTTTGATGATACTTTTTGTACTTTTATACTTTTTTCCATGGTTTAGCCAAAAAAGGTTATCTGCTTGCATTGCATTTCTCACTTTGTTATGGAACTTCCGTCTTCTAGCTTTATTTGCAGTTGTGAGAAGATTGTGTATATACATTACACTGCACTTCTTTCTCCATAAGTAGAACTACTTGTAAAAGCTAGTTACTTGTATTTTTAATCCTGTCTGGAGCACAAGTCTTGTAGGTTCATTCGCTGTTGTGGCAGAACTGTGAACTACTGCCTCATATGAGCCTCATTTAGTCATTTATCACTGTACTTTCCCTATAAACAGTGTTAGTGGTAAATTTCTACATATTCTGGTGCCTTAGATAGTGTCAGTATTGTAAATTCTGCTCCAACACTGTTGCTTCAGTGTTTTTACAGTTGTTCATATTCCAGTTTTGTTGCTAGTGTCTTATATTCTGCTGAATATTTACCTGCTTAAAGTTGCATTCCAGGGTTTTTCTTTCTGTCTGCCCCCTTCACTGAGAAATTAAGCTCAAGTTTCTGAAATTCTAACCTACACGGGGTCATTGACCTGTAGCTTCTTGCAGCTTTTCCCAACCCTCCCATCCTTTTCCTGTTGGGGTTTTTTAAAGACTGTGCCTCTGGTCTCTGCCCTTTATGGTAATATGACTTCCAAAGTCCTTCCTTCTCCTCTTTCTCTGCTACTGTCTATTGTGTAAACTGCTTAAGTACTGTTCCCACCCACTGTTTTCCAGAGTCTCCTGAATTAATCTTGCTCCATCCTTTCAGAAAAGATGCATCATATTAAACTTCAGCTGTCTATTTTACAGTGCTGCTGCTTTATTTGATTCTGTAATATAAACAATTTTAAAGGTCCCTAACAATTGAAATTGCCTTGTCCATGTAGATTGCTTAATGCTACCACAAAACAATTTAAGCAGTCTGCTTTTTTGTGTTTTTACATTAAGTGGATAGGATAGTCCGTCTATAAACAGTAGGTGGTGGCCTGGTTTATCTGAATTGGGAAACGTATAAGGAAATTGTAAGCCAGGGACTTAGTTATTTGAATTGCACATGTTATGTTTGCCATGTTTTGAATTAGAAAGTTCAGGATCTTCCCTCTTGTGGCAAAATATGTTTGCCTGGTCTCTGAGTTGAAAAGCACTCCAGGAGAGCCCAAAGTCTGGTTGCTTATTGGCCAGGGAGCACAGGAATTAGTTTCTAACTTTTTTTTTTTTATTATTATACATTAGGTGCATTTGCATGGCTTTAAGCTCACTTCCACAGAGCTCAGCAATGCTTGGTAACCTCACCTGATGCTTTAAGGTGTTTCTACTGCATCCAGAGCCATATAGGCTAAGACAAACTACTTCGACTGTTTTTTTCCACTTGTTATGAATTGTGATCATTATTGTTTCACTGCATTTTTAAAGCATTTAATTAATTTTATAACAGAAAAATCTCTTTCTCTCTCTGTTGGTCTTCTGAATTGTTTGGTTTCTAAATCCCATTGCAGAAGGGTGATCTAACTAAGGACTTGTTTGTTGTTGAATTGCACTTGAGAGCCTTTTTCCTGCGCTTTTACATTAGGAAGTGCAGGATCATCTACCTTGTGGCAGTAGGTGTTTGCCTGGTCTCTGAGTTGGGAAACACTCAGGACAGCTCCTCTCTTTTTTTGGCCAGAGGGCATAAGAGTTAGTTTTCATCATTATTGTGCTTGCTATAAATTAGGTACATTTGCATGGAGCTCCTCACCGCTCAATGGCAGATGGCAGTGCCCTGTACAGAAGCAACCATTTAGACAGTACAATTTACCTATAAAACTAGTATTAGGACCGTAGCCTGTAAGACAGTGAAACACTACACAGAGTTAAGCTTAGAGCAGCTAGTTTGAGCATTTAACAGAACTAATACCATATTTAACATCTGCAGTTAACCGTAAAAGCCACCCCAGGAGATGTCTGTAAAACCCAGTCCTTAAACAATAACAGGCCACCCTAACAGAGGCTTGGACAATATGGATATGTAATTTCCAAATGTTTCTGTGGCCAGCTTAGTAGATATCGCTATCCTGAGAAAACCTAACAATTGTCTTCTGTAATCAGACAACCATTTAATCCTTAAAGAAACTAACACAGTATGCAAGATATGTACACAAACTACTTCCTTGGGCAAAAAATCTTGTTTAAAAACACAAACTACATCCTCCATACATACCATTCACCACACACAGACCATCTTATGCTGGGGCACTTAAAAAGAAACCTTCCCATACCTCAAAGACCTCTTAAGCCTACAACAACAATTCTTTTCCTCAGCAATCTCTAAAGCACACACCCAAAGTAGCAAACATTACACATAAGCCTACATCCAATGGTTCCCCCAAGATCGAAGCCCATAAGGCAAGCAAGCAAGCACTTTACCTAGGACTCTTGCTATAAGACGTCCCAATCAACAGGCTAGACAAGAAGATAATGATAAGCTGCTTATCTGGAGCAAGGGTCCACAATATCATGCACGCAATGAAGTCACTGCACCACAGGTACAAATACGATTCTAGCAAAACATGATTCTATCATAGTCCATGTGGGTGTAACTGATCAGAGACATACTTCACTGGTCTATATGAAAATTGACATTATGGATCTCTCTTGAATATGTCACAGACAGGTATGTGCCTTGCACTGAGCATCATTCTATTGTCATCAAGGATGATGCCAGAGTATGAACATAAAATGAATGATTTCAACAAGCAGCTTCTGTTCTGGTGTAATTCCAGGCAGATTCAATATTTGTCAGCATGGGAGGATATGGTTAACAGACCATGTTGTTTTGCCAAGGGTGGTCTGCATTTGTCCTCACTGGGATTTTGGATATTGGCTAAAAACTTTATTGACCCTCTTAGATCCTTTTTTTAGGCAAAGCAAAAATGACAAGTCTTCCAACACAGGAAAAAATAAATAAAACACCTCAAAGCAAACGTAAGGTGATACTGCTCAATGCCTCAATAAAAAACTTCACACCCCAGAAGTTCTCCTCACTCTGGGGAATATCAACATCTCTGCTGTTACTGAGACTTTGCTTAAAGCAGCAGAAAGTACTTTGGGCAGTACAAGACTATAGTGCCTTCCTCACATTTAGACAAAAAGCAGTACTGACAAGGTCTAAAGGAGGAGTCTCGATCTTCATTAGCCACAAATGATGCCCTGGAGTTCATCCAAATGCAAGTCACTACAGATAAAGTGCCATACCATAACTTAGCTAAATACAGGTCACCATTTATGCACCAAATATCTCATAACTCATACCTAGATCTGCCAGAGACACTCACCACCAGCCAAATACTCTATTCATAGGAGACTTGACTCATTCTTTATAGACTAGGAAACATACACTGCCTCAACCTGACAGGCACAATGTTTCCTGGATTTTATTAACACAAATACCATAGACCAGAAAGTGCAAGCTCCACCCAGAGGTTCAAACATACTGGCCCTAATACTCAACAACAGGGGGGGGAATGCTGCACCCCCCATGACATGTCCTTACTGGTGAGGATGGATCATAAAGTTGTCTCCTTTGAAATAAAAATCAACTTGGAAAACCCAGCTAAACCTGTAACAGGTAGGAACTATTCTAAAGCAAACTACACCCTGTCAAAGTTCAATGCACACCCAAACTCTGAGATCACAGCAACCTATGCAGAACAATTAAAAAAAAACTGTACAAACATGTGAATGGCTGCATAAAGGCTGCTGCACATACCAGAAGTAAACCCACAGAAAACACCAAAAGCAAACCACACTGGTGGAATCTCAGCCTTAACAGGGTATATACACAGGACATATAGCAAAAGAAAAATAGTCATGGACAAAATCAGAAAGCACTACTCTCACAAAGACAAGAGCTGACTGATAAACAACAAACCAAGAAAATTAAGTCCAACTAGGTAAACTACGACGTCAGAATAACCTCTAAGGCCAAGGACAACCACTAGGCCATCTTCAGCTATGTCCAAAACCTTAAAGGTAACACACAGCAATGTGCTGAATTGGTGGTAAATGGCACCACGTTAAATAAATAGAAAAACATAACGAGACTGCAGGATGACAAATTCAGCACAAATTATACCTCCATTCCCCCTTCTAACATACCCCCAACTATAAGCAGGAAGCAGGTCTTGGCAGCATCTGCCAAGGTCACAAATACTGTCTTGATGGGCCCCCATTAACATATTCCAGGTTGCTTCCTAAATAGGTTAAAACACAACCTTTCAGGACCACTTGAGGCACTTTTCAACAACAGGCTCAAAACTGGTTACATACCAAGTGAAAACAGGATGCACTGGTGATCTCTCTTCACAAGGGTAGTCCACCAACCAAACCTGGATACTACAGACCCATCAGTCTTGACAAGTCTAATGTGCACACTCATGGAATGCATTATCACTGAAATGATCAACAAGGACACTAGCAACTTACAGACACTAGACCCATCCCACTTTGGCTTTGTCAATGTAAGGCCTTGCCTACTTAACCTGGCAGACTTCTTTGAGAGGGTCACCAGGGCAATGGACAAGGGGAAGATAGTGCATACCACCTACTTTGACGTGGTTACGGCGTTCAATACAACCTCCGCTCAGCTACTGTTGGCCAACTCAATGAACTAGGCATAACTCTCTACAGAACGGACTGAACTGCCAGCTGGCTCACAATTAGGACCCAAGATGTCAGGATTCATGAGACCAGCCCACTCCTGTTCGGCATCTATTTCTCAGAAGTCAAAGCTAATGTCAAGGGCCTCTGGTTCACCCAGTCTGCAGATGACTACAGTGGGAACTATCAAAGATTCCACCCACGACACCAACATCCTGCAAGAGGGCCTAACACAGACGAATGACTTGTGTCAAAGTCTCAGTTTAAAACTCAATGCCAAAATGTGCATTAGAGTGTCCTTTGGAATAACGTCTACACAAGCCAATTATTTCATTGGTAAAATACGTCTAAGAGATGACAGAGTAGTTAGGGATCTGGGAACATATGTAGACAGTAATCTGGCCTTCTACAAACATGTAGCCAAGATAGTAAAAGTCATTTTATGTCACCCAGCTGAAGTATGGTTATGGCATCCAGGTTCAAGGAAGTTATAGTACCAGTTTACTTGACCCTTATCAGATCCATCATTGAATATAACACCCCAGACTGAACCTGTTCAGGCATTTGAACAGCTGGAATTCCCACAGAGGCTCCTCACCAGGAGGATCCAAGGTATTAATAAACTGTCCTACACAGATCGCCTTAAGGCCCAATCTCTATATTCTGTCTCCTACAGGTTACTGAGAGGCAATCTATGCTTGGCATACATGGTGTCCTCAGATCCAGCCCTGACAGACATTTTGCATATCCACAAAACAAACAGCACTAGAAATACTAGATCCAAGCAGTTAAAGTTTGCCAAGCTCTATAGTCTGGACTATGTGGATGGCTACTGAAGTGCAATTCACAGCAAACTTATCTTTGGTTGTACACTATTATACACTTTTTCAATCACTTCAAACAGAACAGATGTTCTGACCACATCATATGAAAATCTGGACAAAAAAGATAAACTTTTAACAGAGTTAACATTTATTTTTGTTTTTTTTTAGTGCTAGTAGCTCTAAAAAAGATGCATCTTAAGTCTGTGGCACCCTAAAAGTAATTTCTTGGTTTCAATAATATGAGAAGGAGAAAATGGTGGTTATGGCTAGTGAAGTGACCAATGCCTGATTCCAGAGCCCCTAATGAGAGTCTACAAGGATTTAATCTCACTTACCAGTCCTTATTTGTGGTTTTCTGTAGTCTATCCCAGGAATGTCATCAGGATATTATGCTACAAACAAAAGCAGACTTTCAACTTTTAGCAGCTTCTAGACAGCCAAGAGAATTGGCAACACTATGGCATTTTTTTCTAGACCTGGTTCTGTGGAAAACGAACGCACTGCTTGGATATAATCCATTCCAATTTCTGTGAGGAGACTTCTTAATGGGAGTTAAAGATCTTTGATGCTTTCATTTAGTCAGTATTTACATCAGCTGTTTATCAACTTAACTTCACATTTAACTTCCTTTGAAAACAATAGTTTTAATGTAAGAAGACCTGCTAAATCAGTTTACCTTGACTACATTATTCAAATTAGTACAAGAAGTGACTTCTAACTTCAGCAACTCTGCTCTTCCTTCCAAGAAAAGCAGTCATAAAGAAATATGACAAAGATTTTTTCCCTTAGACAGTTGTGTGAAGATTTTGATGGTAGAGCTTCTAAGCCCAGGAATAAGAACCTTAGGAAACTGTCTGAAGTTTTTGATTAGTATGCTCCATCCAGTAGTGGGGTATTCTAATTGGACTTTCTGGAGGGGATTGCCACAAACATCATACTTCACACTAAATATAATTAAACTACACATTACTTTCACAGAAAAGAAAATACAGTAGAAGAAAACAAATCTGCCACAAAATTCCACAGGAAGAAAGACAAAATTATGAACTGTAGTAAGACATTGACTATTCTCATGCAAGAAGACAATATGCTTTTAAACTAACAGCTGCTTTAGTAATTAGTTTGAACTCTTTCATGTCAACAAGTCTATAATGCAGAAAACTGTGTTGCTTACATTATTCACTCCATGTGGTCTCTGTAGTAAGTATAATGGTAACACCATACAATAAAGCAAAAAATCTCAGTCGACAGAAGGAGCCTTTACAACCTGTAGGGTGGTAGAAACACTGCATAGGAACACCTTCAGAATGACAGATTATTTTGAAAAACAGAAGTTAATAAAACACAAACAAGTTGGCGCATTATAATCGACCTTCATCTAACTCCTGAGAAATAGTCGATGCATAACATAGAACGACTTTTAGCTTTTCTGGATTTTACATGCTGGAACAAAAGAAATCAACACTGAACTAAACCTTCTAACAAGGGTCTTTAATTAACCTACTGCATGCACATTATTTTGCTGCCGTTATTACTTCTAATCAAACTAGGAACACATTTTAGTTACTTCTAGCTCAACTTGTCTTTCTGGTATTAGATTTCTATGTTGTTTTACTGGTTTTCTACTTGATTTTCATGCAACACACATCTATAGATGAGATTACATAAGAAATATACAGTAATCAATGGTTTACTACCGTTTTAGTGATCACTACAATGTTGAACATGTAAATAACGACTAGAAGGTCACATCATGAGAATACCTGGGCCCATATTAGCAAATGTTCTTCTGTCTGTGCAGGTTAGGAAATTCAATGTTCGATGATATTCCAACAAGTAGTCCTAAGCATTCTCGTCTTGCGACCATCTGGTCACATTATTTAGCGATTTGACATTGTTGTGATCGCTAAAATGACAGTAAACAATCAACTTTAGCTTAGAGTAAAATTTAACACAACAAGGAGTAGTGACATCCTAACCCTATCAATACCTTAATAAGGCAAATTTATTCCAGTGGATGTTAAATACAACATCAATCTGATGTGCTTTAGTCTTTTCTCCCATGTTAAACTTAGGTTTGCAAAACCACACCAATTTGATCAATTTTTTTTTTTTTTTTTTTTTTTTTACATCTTTGCCTTTACTCCCTGCTACCCTCTCTCTTGGGCATCTGACTTATTCATTTCTCATAAACAGGGGTGACAGTCATTCAAGAAGGACTATCATTTAGGCAGTCATCGGGTATTATTAGCTCAGGGTTCGGTATGCATCAGGAGTCTCCCATTGAGTTTCTACCAGGAAATCAACCACAGGAATGCACACACTGGGCATGGTCACCTGCCCCTGAAGAGATCAGGCAAAGCTGTGTAACTTACGTTTTCCCCTGTGTCAGAGCCCAGCAGGCACCTGAGCTACTAACTAAATTTGAGTCAACCTTACCATAGTCGTGTCTTCATCCCTCTACATCAGTGGAACTGGTACACTGTTCATCATTTGAATTAATTGAAAGTTTTGCCACCAAAATTACATAAACCTACTAGGCTCAATATAGAGTTTGAAGAATGTAATATACACAAATCGGTGCATATTCACTTAAAATAACTGGTGAAATGCTCTCAGCAACAAATTGTCTGGTGACTTTGGCTTTACTGTCAAATATTTGTTTATACTGAAATGTAAAACATTTATTGTTCTGACAAAAGTTAGGCAAAAGGTCTGTTAACAATACAATAAAACTGCGAGTTTTACTCACGCTTTCCTTTTACAATCAGCTGAACAACTGAAAATATGCCAAATATAAACTGATTACCATGTAACTTGAAGGACAAAGCAGCCAACCACATTAGCGACTTGCTGAGCTTCTGTCCAATAATGCCATACTAACTTACACCCTGGCAAATGATAATGAATGCATAACCAAGGTACTTACATTTCTGTAGGTTACTAGTCGCTCAATCACAGGATGGTTGTGTACTGGAATTCTCTTTGCTTTCAAGGTTACGTAAAAACTAATGTTTATGCAATAGCTGGAAAAAAAACAGATCACGTCAGTTCTCTGTTTGTGCAAGATGGACACAAAGTGGCAAAACTGCTACTTACTTTAAATATAAATGGGTTTTCATTTCCAGATAATTAGCTCCCTAAAAAGGCAAAGAAATTATGGTAGAGTGAGAAATAATGACGGTTTCTACTGCAATTTATTTCTTTTACAATGGCACCATTCATTTTTATCTTGCATGTTAGATAATAGTATGTGTAATGTCTCTTTTAGGAAGGTTCACCTGAACTTGCATGGCACAGAAGGCACTTTAAGAACGTTAACTGCTATAAGAAATCTCCTTTAAAATATCTTACAGTTAAACTTTGATGTTACTTTTTTAGTCAGGTACTTTGTTATGCTACAAGAAACCTCCTTTACAATATTTTACAGTTACTTTGATGTTACTTTTTAGTCAGGTAGTTTGTTATGGAAAGTGCAGTTGCACAGGTTCCACTTACCTGTAACAGTAAATGTTCGTAGAACACATGGCTTTACTGCCATACGGGTAGTAATGCATTGCTACAATACATCTGTCAGTGTGTCAAAGCTCAAAACTCCTTTCAATGCTTCTCTGAGGGTGTGAGTGACCAATCAGTTGCCAGAAGCAGGACAGTCTGTCTCAACCATAGACAGAAGCCCTTCAGTTTTTCAGAACAGAGAAAAATGCAAGCTTTACAAACAAACTGTTACAACAAAAAGACACCCACAACAACAAAAGCTGCTAAACAAAAACTGCAGTAACAGCCAAACAAACTCTGTACATCCAACAAAGAGGGCTAGTGTGAAGGTAGTGCCAAGTAAGGCATTGTGTCCTATGAACATCTAATGTTACAAGTAAGCAGAACTTGCACAACTGTGCTATGTTCAACATACTGCCTTACTGGCATATGGGTCGATTCCTAAAGCTCACCCAACATGGAAGGAGGAAGGATAAGAGTCTAGCCAGGAGCCCCTGGAGAACGGCCCTCATGAAGCCTGCTCTGGATGTAGAAAAGGCATCCAGTTTGTAGTGCTTTGTAATAGTATTAACACAGGACCAAGTTGCCACTTTCCACTTTACCACTGAAGAGGAATACACCCTGGTGGAATGTGCCTTTACCTTGCCTACATTCACCTTGCCATGGTGTATGCAACAAAAAAACAATACCAGAGGACAACCAACATGCAAAGGTTTGCTTAAAGGCAGGTTGAGCTTCCTTTGCCCCATAGAAGGAAGCCTTCTAGACTTCCTAAAGGGCTTTGTTCAGTCAATTACTATCTGAACTGCCAATGCACTTCCAAGGTATGTATGAAGTATAATTGCTCCCTTATTCTTAGGTTTTAGAAAGAAGACAAGGAGATCAATGCACAGATTGAGAGTTAACTCTGAAACCACTTTCATCGTGAAAGGATTGGTGAGTAACACAAACCTATCCTTGTGGAAAATAAGGTAATGATGTTCTACCATAAGAGTTTACAGCTCAGAAACCTGCCTTGCAGAGATGTCAGAGCAATAAGCAAAACAGTTTTCCATGTTAAGTACAGTTGTGTAAAATCTTACCATAATGGTAGATGTCCTTCTCTTCACTGTTGCAGTATTCATAACATTTGGCGATCCCCTGCCTAAGGCAGCCCAACATCCAGCCAGTATACCAAAGCCTTAAGTTGCTTTAAGGTATGCTGTATGTCACACATATGCTCCTCATGTAGCATAGGGCAATAAAATTGATGTCCGAACATACCATCCTCAGAACAGAAATCCCCAGTAGGAATGCCAGTCCAAGGAAACCAGCAAGAGGTAAGCAGTACATCCAGAAGAATAATGGTTCAGGGGGAGGAGGGAAGGAGTGAATACTGCAACAATGACGAGAAGGACATCTACTGTTATGGTAAGATTTTACCTGTCCTTCCATTTCACTGTTGCAGTGTTCATAACATTAGGAAGAGTGCCAAAGCTTAGGAAGAAACTTGGGAGGAGGAAGGACCAGCAGAGCTCTCAAGGAAGACATGAAGGATGGCTCTAGCAAAATCGGCTCTAGCGCTGGAAATTCCATCCAACTGGTGGTGCCTGGTACAAATATGCACAGAAGTCCAGGTAGCTGCCTCAAGAATAGAGTTAGTAGCCAAACACATGAAAAAAGCACCAGAAGACACCACAGCTCTAGTAGAATGAGCCTTTACAGAGTAAGGAAGGCTCCTACCATGAAAAGAATAACAAAAAGAAATAGCTTTTGAAATCCAAGAAGAAACCGTCTGCTTGGATACAGCTAATCCCAAGGACCTGGAATAAAATGAAACAAACAACTGACCAGGTTTCTTAATAATCTTAGTCTTATCCAAATAAAATCTGAGTTGTCTATGCACATCCAGTGTGTACTTTCTCACTAGCTGACAGTGGAGCAGGGCAAATGAATACACTGATTAAGAGAGAATTCATTAACCACCTTGGTCATTAAAAAAGGACTGGTACAAAGGGACACCTTGTCCTTATGGAAAACTAAAAAAAGAGGAACAGCCATAAAGGTTTGCAGCTCAGACACCCATCTGACAGAAGTAAGGGCCAAGAGAAGAACAGTCTTCCAAGGACAATGTTGTAAAGAAGCTGAAATGGCAGGCTGAAAAGGAGCCTGAATCAATTTTTCAAAAACAAAATTAAGATCCCAGGAAGGAGGGGGACTAGCTTTCTGGGAAGCCTAACATGAAGGATGCCTTTACAAAACTGTTCAGCCTCAAATCTAGAGGCTAAAGAGGGAGTCAAAGGCAGACAGAGGACAGGTGAACCTTAACAGAAGAATATGCCAACCCAGCATTGAGCAATTCAGACAAACAAAAGAGAACCAAAGGAACATCCATTGAAAGTGGATCCAGGTTACAAGAAAGACAACAGAGTAGTGGGTTTCCTGGCTTCCTGCAGGACCCAAAGCACAACATCAGAAAAAAAGGTGTCTGTAGGGGATCAAAACCCTATCACTTACAATGTCAGTTGAAGGGTGGACAGTTTGAGATGGGATGGCAGATCCCTTGTCTTGTGTGAGCAGGTCCACCCTGTGAGGTAACTTATGATGTATGCCTTTTGGCAAGATGCAGAAGAGGAGAGAACCAATGCTGTCTGGACCAAAAGGGAGTCACCAGCAAGATTTTGGGAGCATCTTTTGTATCTTGAACAAGACTTTTGGAATGAGAGGAAAGGGAGGAAAGGCAAAGAAATATCCCCTTCCAAGAAAATGTAAGGACATCCACTTTCCAGGCCAGAGGGCATGGGACTCTGGCACAAAATAGAGGAAGTTGTCTGTTCAGAGGGGAGGCAAATAGACTTATCCTGAGGAGTACCCAACCAGTGGAAAATGTCCAGAAACACATCCCTGTGAAGCATCTGCTCGTGGGATAGTGTTATGGATCAGTTAAGAGAATCTGCCACTATGTTACTATGTTCTGATCTTAGGGAATGTAAACTGCCTGAAGAGTCACCTGATACTGGAAAGCCAGCTCCCAAGCTTGAAGGATTAACCTGCATAGGAGACAAGACCTTGTCCCCCTTGTCTGTTGCCATACCACATCACTGTGGTATTGTCTGTGAGAATTTTGATAGGCCCTGGAAGAAAGAGAATGAAAAGCTTGAATGGCCAGCAGACGAGCTCTAATCTCTTTGACATTGAAGTTGTCTTTCTTTTGCCGAGGTGACCAAAAATCCTGTACCTTCAGAGGGCTGAAGGAGGCCCCTAATCCCATGTCTGAGGCATTTGTGAAAACTTCCTGAGAGGGGATAGGAGGTTGAAAATGGAGCACTGGGGTGAGGGACAACTGATGAATCCACCAGTGAAGTTCCAGCTTGAAGCATGATGAATGTTGAAGTCAAACTGAATTTAAAAACCTCTGAAGCTTTCTCATGTGGAGCTTGGCTAGACAGAGCATAGGAATGGTGGAAACCATGTAACCCAGAGCCCTCAGAAATTCCCCGGCTGTGATTGAAACCACAGGAAGAAGGGACTGAAAGAAAACAATGAGAGTTAAGGCCCTGGGAGTAGACAGGGATCCCAGCATAGAAACAGTCTGGATCCTGCAACCCAGAAAAAACATGATCCAGAGGAGGAGTCAGGAATGACTTCAGGAAATTTACAGTAAACCCAGGCTTTGCAAGAGAGAAATGGTAAGTGAAGATGCTGAAGTAAGATCTCTTGAGAAGAGGCATGAATAAGCAGGACATCCAGTCAGGGAAAGACCTGTACCCACCTTAGCCTGCAAAAAAAAACAATCACAGGAGTGAATCAATTGGCGAAGACCTTTGCAGCAGTAGAGATGCCAAAGGACAAAGCAGAGAATTGAAAATGCCAGGAAGCAACAGAGAAATATAAAAACTTCTTGAAAAGGGGATGAATAAAAATGTGTAGATATGCATCCCTGAGATCCAGGAAACCTAAGAAAAAGCCTGAGGAAGTAATACAGGAAACAAGGTTTAAAGGGATAGCAACTGAAAGGAAGGGACCTACAAAAAGAGGTTTAGCTGAGAAAGACAACTGTGACTGAGAAGAACAAGATAGTCAGACAGCACCTGGCTTGTCAGGAAAAGGAGGCTTCTGAGTAAAAGGAGTTTGGGTAGCTTTATCAAGGTGTGCCCTTCTACCACCCTTTTTACCTTTGGGGGAGGGCTAAACTGTTGACAAACAAAGGCAGACTTATTAGGATAAATCCTCTGAAACTTGAGCACAAGGGAAACAAAAACATGCTTCAGCTCTAGTAAGGCCTTGCTCTGTTCTTGCAGGGACTTCAACACGACAGCAGCAACACCAGACAAATGTTTATTAACTACAGAAGCATCCATCAATTTAGCCTTGATATCATCAGGTAAAGGCTGAGGTCTGAGCCAGGAATACCTACTCAAAACAGATACAAAAGCAGTAACTCTGGATGAAGCATCACCTGCATCATAGGTGCATTTAATAGAATGGCAAGCTACTTGGAAGGATGTCCCAAGAAAAGCAAGAGCAGAGGCCTTCCTCGCAGAATCCAGGAGATCTGAAATAGCCTGACAAGGCTTGACAGAGAAGAGCCAATGTACCTAGTCATGTGTGTCTGATGGTTAACAGCTCTAAAGGCTAGGGTAGCAGAAGTAAGCACCTTCTTAACCAGTCTCTCCATGGCTCTGCTATCCTTATCAGATGGTAGCAACTTAGTAGAAGACAACAATTTGGAAAGCTTATCAGAAGTCACAGAAGGGTCAGCAGAGGGACACATAAAAAACTGAGTCCTCAGGTACTTCATAAAACCATTTTTTTCTCTTTTTTTAGGAGCAGAGGGTTGGGAGTCAGGAGCCTGAGAAGCAGTGGAAAAGGCATCCAAGCAAGGCTGCAAGAACAGGAGGAACAGCAGAGGGTCTAAGACTTCCTTTGTAGAAGTTCAAAGCACCTGTCTGAACATCAGACTCTGACACCAGAGCGCAGTTCCATTTAAAAAAATCCATCACTCTAGAAACAATATCACCAAAATAAACCTCCTCAAAAGGAGTCAGGACTGATAGACTCCTCTTCCTCAGAACCATAGTCAAGCAGTATAGGAACCTGGGAGGAATAAGTCAACGACTCTTCATCAGAGTTATCCATCTCCTCAAAAGAATTCTGCTCCCTAGGTCTCTAGAGAGGGGCAGAAACATCCTGTGGAGGCTTGAGAGCCATAAGGGCATTAAAAAAGCCTTTTGTGAAGTTTACTATTCAGTTTGAGGATCTTTTGAAGCAGGCAGAATATGTTTCGTTTTCTGCTTCTTTCTGAGTGTGACGTCAGCCTTGAAGAATTTTGGAGGCTCTGACCCCTGACAACACTCAGTGATAGTTGGAACCTCTTCCCTTACTAAATTTCAGGAACACCCCTAGTCCCTTCAGTTATAACCAGCTGCGGTTCCCCCTGTACATCTGATGTGGACATTTGCAAAACCTTCACGGATGTGAGTGGCATCAGGTCCATGCCGGCCTCCAAAGTGGTCATGGCAGAGGAATCCAAGAAAGAAACTGGATGAGCCTCCAGAATTTCCCAGCCTCAAGAGGAGCATCTGGTGGAGTGGTATAGCTGAAGAATCAGATCGGACTTTCTTGGCCTTTTCCTTCACATACGGCTGGCCCTTGGGTATCCTTATCCAACAGTTTAAGTTGTTGGTTCTCAAGATAAATCGCTATGGAAAAAAGCTGACTCTACAAAGTCTTAGGGACAAAGGACTGACAAATCTTGCAAGACATATGGTTGTGGGAAGCACCTAAACAGAACAAACACTGCTTGTGACAATCTCTATGGGGAATCAGTATCCCGCACTGGAATTTCCGTTTTCTGGATGACATGAAATGCAACGACCAGAAACAAGGCAGAGGCAAGATAATACAAACAAAAACCCCAAGGGGCACTTATCTGATAGAGGTAAAACCAGCAGACGAAGGAGTGTTCAGACCAATGATCGAAGATGTCATTCGGACTGGCAGCAAAGAAGTTCAGAGGATGGTACATCCAGACATTACTCTTATGCCCTACATCATGTAGGGGATAGCATACGGGTGATGTACAGTGTACACTTTTCGACCAAAAGGCTTTGGTATACTGGCAGGATGTCAGGCTGCTTTAGGCAGGGAGTCCCTATTGTAAAGAATACTGCAACAGTGATATGGAAGGACATCTTCCGAAGTTCCACAGGAATATCATCTGTCCCTGGAGATTTTCCTGATGATTGATTATGCATCACCATTTTTATTTCATCTCCTCCTATGTTAACCGCTAGTTGCTGAGCCTCATCAACCTCTAGCTTACGCACAATTAATTACTCCATAAATATTTCCATTTATGCTTTTTCTTAATTTCTACATTTCCCTGTTTTACACAAAGTTTCATAAAATTTCTGAAGTTTCTCTGTAATACCTTTACAGGATCTCTAGTTACTTTTCTTATAGGTTCATAAGTTCAAAGGCAAGTACTAGGCTAGCTGCCCTTACAGGTCATTTTAAGCCTAGTCAGTTTCCCTTTCTGTGCTCAAATTAACCTATCGAGTCTGGTTACAAATTGGCTTTACCTATCCCATGGTCGATAATTACATCTTACTCCATTTTTATTAACATTATTACTATAACTCAAGACTAATCTTTTTACAGGCTCCCTAAGTTTGGCAAAAATAATTTCTACTTTCTGTTGCCAAGTCATTATGCTAAACATTTTTGTATTCTGGAGTTATCAAAAAATAGTTGCTTAACAGCAGTCTTTCTAAACTCTGATAAAAACAATTGCCTCAAACTGACAGCTGCAACCCACAGGCATTACCTAACCTAAAATTAAAGTGAACTATGC
The DNA here is from genome assembly GCF_019279795.1 of Protopterus annectens. Lineage (NCBI taxonomy): Eukaryota > Metazoa > Chordata > Ceratodontiformes > Protopteridae > Protopterus > Protopterus annectens. The sequence continues at coordinate 1,752,660,371 of NC_056728.1, read as the reverse complement.
TAAAGAACATGCTACAGCCTGTGTTCCCACTTACAATGACAGCTGTCTGTTCTTTTCTCTATTCATTTCTGAAATGTGAAAAACATCTTGCAGGCTTGCAGAATACATTAACTTTTAACCCCATGAAAAGGTGCACTGGCTATCTTTAAATAAAATGAAATTGTACACCATTCTATTATATGCGTTAAAAGCGTTAATGCTATTAGTGCTAGGAAGGCTGCTTACTGTTAGTCACGTCCCATAATTTCCAGCTTTACTTTTCACTGAACTTTTTGCCATTATATCTTTAAATTTTGCATTTCTCTCAGTAAAGAATGCTCCAAACTCCCAAGACTAATTGCTTGCATGTGCAGACAGCTTGTTTTCATGTAAAAGTAGTCAGCAATGAGTCTTTGTAAACTGTACTCAGAACAGAAAGTACAACTGCCTTCAGCTGCAGACAACTTGACTTACAATTAGCACTTGTTAACTAAAAAAAAAAAGCGAATATCTTTGCAGATGTAAGAAACTTGGCATTTTTCATGGTGGTGTTCATTTTGTCTTATTGCATAAAAACACTTATTTATAGCTTAAGCCAGAAGCAATAATCTAGACATTCACCATTGTAAAAATGAGAAAATATCCTAGTTGTACATATACTACAATCAATACACATTTACATCCTACCTCAGCAGCCCAAGTTCATAGCATTAAATTTGCTTTTGTCCAGCCTTTCCTTTCTTGCAATACTGTAAAGCCTATATTTCTTATAACTAAAAAAGTATGTTTAATATGTTTAACACATACAACACTCACTGAAAAAACTCCCCAACTTTAAAATACACCTGACTACACAAAAAGTACAGTTGTGTACACTTACCATAAATGTAGATGTTCGAGTGTATTCACTGTTGCAGTCATCACATTTAGGTTATCTGCTTGCAGTAGCCCTCAGTCGGCCTGATTAACAAAGTCTTGGGTCTTGCATCGGTAGCTGTCTCTTCTTCCATGACGTCAGGTCGTCAGGGGTATAAAACATGCAGCCAATGCCATTACATCAGTTTTTCTTGCCCCAGATGTCAGATGCCCCCTTAATGGGAAGCAATAAAAAAATATTTACACAAATATACAAGGCTATACCTCCAATAAAAAAAGCAAATACACCAAAAAGCTTTTAAGCATAGAATGAATAGTTGAGGTACAGCCAAAGAAATTAGGGGGCTGGAGGGAGGGTAATCAGGAATGCAACAGTGAATATACTCGAACATCTGCATTTATGGTAAGTGTACACAACTGTACTATGTTCTTCGTGTTTCACTGTTGCAGTCATCACATTTGGGTAGATTCCCAAAGCTAAGGAAGGGAGGAGGAAGTTAGATAGCATTAGGACCAGTTATAAGACCCTGCAAGACTGCAGTGGTAAAGCCAGCTCTGGACTTAGAGAAAATTGGCAAATGGTAATGCTTGGTGAAGGTATGTACAGAACTCCAGGTAGCGGCTTCTAGGATGTCCCTGGTAGGAACACCTCTGAGAAAGGCTGTAGAGGTAGATGCAGCCCTGGTTGAATGGGGTTTGATCCCCTGTGGGTTAGGCTTTCCATGGTTTTTGTAGCAGAAATGAATGCAATTGCCTATCCATTTAGAAATGGTTTGCTTTGAGATATAGCCTTCCCCTCTGCCCCTGCAGCAAAGGCCACCAGCAGTTGTTCACATTTCCTTTGAGATTTAGTTCTGCCCAAGTAAAATCTAAGTTGTCTGTGCACATCTAAGGAGTGGAATATCTGTTCCCCTTTGTTCTGTGGATTGGGAAAGAAGGTTGGATAATGAATGGACTGATTGAGAGCCACACTGGATACTACCTTGGGCATGAAGGAGGGATTGGTTCTGAGGGACACCCTGGCCGCATGAAAGATGATGAAAGGCTCCACAGCCATAAGGGCCTGTAATTCAGATACCCTTCTTGTTGAAGCGATAGCTAAAAGAAAAGCTGTTTTCCAAGAAAGGAATTTTAAATCTGCACTAGCAGCTGGCTCGAGAGGAGGAAGAGTGAGTTTCTCCAATACAAAGTTAAGGTCCTAGGGCTGGAGTTGGGGCTCTCCTGTGTGGTCTTAAATTTTGGGCCTCTCTGAGGAACTGCTTGAGCAGTGGATGCGAGAAGAGGGAAGGTTCTGTATTACAGTGAGCTGAAATGGCTGCGGCGTGAATTTTGATGGAGGAAAAAAGAAAGTCCCTTGTGAAGCATCTCAGTTAAGTATTATAAAATCTGAGGTAAGTTTGGCACTGCTGTGCTCATCCCTTGAGAATGGTTCCAGGCATGAAATCTTTTCCATTTTTCAGCATAAGATTTTCTAGTACTAGGCCTCCTTGCCTCTAAAATGATATCCATCACTGGTTTACTAAGGGATGGTAAGGGAGAGATTAGGTAATTAGTCAAGCTGCTAGGTTCAGGGTTTGAAGCTGAGTGCAGAATCTGATATTCCTGTTGAGACAACAGGGTAGGGGTCAGAGGCAGTGCCATGGGACCAACAGTGACACACTGCGCAAGAGGGGGTACAAGTGTTGGCGAGACCAGTCTGGTGCAATCAATATCGTCCTTGGTTTGTCCTGTTTGATCTTTAGGAGCACTTTGGAGAGAAGAGGCAGTGGAGAAAAGGCATAAACTGAAGGACAGTACATCCACTTTCCAAGCCTGTTTGTGAGGAGTCCTTGTGCAAAATGTGTCCAATTGGTAGTTCTGGGGGATGCAAACAGGTCTATATCTGGGCTCCCCCATTTGTTTGTCAGTATGTTCAGAATCTTTGGTTCCAAGTTCCACTTGTGTGGGTCTATGAGGTTTCTGCTTATTCCGTCTACCAGCGTATTTAGTTTTCCTCGCAGGAATTGAGCTTGTAGATGCACTGGGTAGCTCAAGGTTGTGTTCCACAATGCCATGGCTTGTCTGCAGACGGGTAAGAATGGGTAGGCCCTGCTTGTTTATGTACCACATAAGTGGTGTTGTCCATCTTTACCATTAATTGTCCTGGAAGAATGTGGTCCTTGAAGGCTGTCAAAGCATTCTGGACAGCTAACATTTCTTTTGATTGATATGCAAGTGCATTTGACTTGAGGTTCCATTTGCCATGAATGCACTTCCCAGCCAGGTGAGCCCCCCCCATGCATAGTCTGATGCATCTGTTAGGGTTTGAGGGCAGGGGGGGTAGAGTGAATGGCAGTCCCTTGTTTAGGTGGCAAGCCTCTGCCCCCAAAAGAAATTCCAGGCGTAGGCAAGGTATGATAGGAATCATTGCTTCTAGATCCTGAGAATGTTGACACCATAGGCTTTTTAGATACCATTGTAGTTTCCTCATATGCAGTCTTGCATATAGAATTAGAAGAATGCAGGAGGCCATGAACCCCAAAGCTTGCAATATTTGCCATGCAAATAACAGGGTTTTTATGGCCATTAGTTTGAAGTAGGTTGTCAGACGAATTTGTTTCTCTGGTGTGAGGAAAGCCATCTGGGAGGTTGTATTCAAGCTTGGTCCCAGGAATATAATTTGCCAGGGTACCAGATGTGATTTCATTTCGTTTATAGTGTATCCCAGACAAGTTAGCACTCTTTGTACAAAAAACAGATGATTTAAAAGTATGTCCTGGCTTTCTGTCTGAATTAGACAATCATCCAGGTATGGGTATAGTTGAATATTTCTTTGCCTGCAAAATGCAATGACTGGGGTTAGGCACTTTGTGAATACCCTGGGCACAGTAGATAAGCCAAAGGGCAGTGCAGAGAACTGGTAGTGATTGTAGTAGCCTGCTTTGAAGCGTAGGTATCTTCTGCAAGATTCCCTGATTGGGATGTGTAGGTATGTTTCCTTTAAATCGAGTGTTGCCATCCAGGCATCTTTTCCTAGCATAGGAAGCAAATGGTGAAGAGTCAGCATCTTGAATTTTGGAATCACCAAAAAGGTGTTTAGTAGACAGGTCCAGGATAGGACATCATGAATTGTCATTTCTGGGTACCAGGAAAAGTCTTGAGTAGAAACCTTGTCCTTTTTCCTCTTCTGGTACAGTTTGAATAGCCTTTATGTTTGAAAGAGAGAGTATTTGCTTTTGAGCCTCTGCCCACTGATTTGGGGGTAGATCTGGCCAACCGTTGGGCATTGGTAATGTGTGGAAGTGAAATCGGTATCCTTGGGACACTATATTTAAAACCCATTTGTCTTGGGTAATGCGTTTCCCAGTTTTTGGCCTGCAGACCAATTTTTCCCCCTAAAAGAGCAGTCAGTTGAGAAATGCTTGGAAGTTGTAAAGTCAAGTCACTGAGAGAGTTTTCCATAGAGGGAAGTCTTACTACTCCCAGATTTGGAAGTGGAAGCCCCCCACAGCTTAGTCTTGTGCGTACCCTGGGACTGAAACCTGAGGTTTCTGCGGTGTCTGGGTTTAGATTGAGAAGGCCTGGAAGGAGCAGGAAAGGACCAATTCTTAGAGGGCCAATGCCTACTAAATCTTACATGCTGAACTTGTAAGAAATCTTTAACAGTTTGCATAGATTTAGCTTTATCTTCCATCTTAAGAACTTCCTCAGCTTTGCTGCCAAACAGGCGGTCCTAATTTAATGGAGCATCCAACAGTTTAGCTTTAACATGATCAGGCAGATTGCTCCTTAAGCCAAGCATGCCTTCTGAGTACAGATCCAGTGACAGCAGCCCTGCAAGAGGCCTCTAATGAATCAAACCCACATTGCAAAGTATGCTTTCCAACCTGTTCAGCAGAATGCATTAAATCCTGTAAATCCTTATTTTCAGAAGAGTCAGGAATCAGCATCATTTTCTGTTTAAGCAATCCAATAATATGTTGTTGATACTTTAACATAGGAAACTGAAAGTTTAAGGCCCTAATGGCCAAAGCTGCAGAAGTGTAAACCTTCTTACCCCATCTATCCAGCGCCCTGGAGTCTCTATCAGAAGGGGTAGAATTTTTGTCAGTAGAAGCCTTAAGGCCCTTGGGTCCCTGTGAAATAGTCTTTGGATTCGCAATAGGATTTTTAAAAAGGAACTTGTGAGAATCAGGAATCCTGTAATATCTGTCAGGTTTTCTGGGAGCAGGAGGCAAAGAATCAGGGGCCAAACTAGATTCCGAAAAGGCATCAACAACAATGTCTAGTACAGGACATATAGCTAAAGGCCTATGTTGAGGCAGGAGTAAGAAGTCCCTTAGCCTCTTTTTCGAATCAGAGAAATCCTGGCTTTCCCAGTGGAAATGCTCCCTTAGAGTGTGCAGGGTTTCACCAAAAGAGAAATCCACTGGAGGGGAAGCAGAGGGAATAGAGTCCTCTGCATCAGAATCCTCATAAGTATTTAAGGGTAAAGCCAGATTATCAGAAGAATCAAAAAAATCAGAATCCTGGTCAAAAGATTCATAAACAAATTCAGTCCTTGGTCTCTTAGAAGAGGAAGGTTGGCTTTCCCTGATTAAAGTTACAAGGTCTTCAGCCATTCTTATCATTTGTTTTTTTAGGCATAGAGGCCTGAGCATGGGGTCTGGGCGTCGGTTTTCTAGGCATAGATCGAGGTTTAGGCCTTAAAGAAGAAGGAGGCGTCAGTTTAATATGCAAGTCCATAGGCCTGAATACACCCTCAGAAGCCAGTGCCTGCACAGCGGCTCCGGACCCATCCAAGGTAGACACATCCGCAGGTTCCACAGTTGAAGCATCTCGTGGCATACTGGACTCCGAATGGGTATCAGTAGAGGCCTGTGAATCAGAAGAAGTGGGTATCAGGGGCTGCAAAAGCGCCTCACTGAGTACCAGCGAACTGGCGACTGGCTTAGGAGAAGCGTCATCGGCAGCTTTGGACCTAGGCAGCCTGTCTCTGTCTTTATTTTTGCGTTTTTCAGAATGCCGGTAGTCGGATGGCTTACCGACAACATTTCTGGATAACTGAACCGAGAACCAAAATATTTAGAAGCGTAAATATACCAATGATGGATAGTGCATTGGTTAAATAAGGCACAAAACCAACAGCAAGGTACATCGTGGTCAAGGCCTAGGCAAGGAATACAGTACGAATGAAAATCTTTGTGAGGTATTTGCTTTCTACAAGAAATGCAATTAACTTTTACTGGCATCGGTAAGGAGCAAGAAAAAGTTTCCTCAACGGGGTACTTAGCTTTAGTTGAAGACTTTGGTTCTGAAACTCGAAAACGAAAATTTCAGGAGTCGGCCGACTGGCACTTACGAATTGCTTCTACTTCGGGTACCGCACAGCAAGAAAGACTAATGTAATGGTGTCGGCTGCATGTTTTATACCCCTGACGACCTGGAAGAGACAAACTCAAGACTTTGTTAATCAGGCCGACTGAGGGCTACTGCACGCAGATGACCCAAATGTGATGACGGCATGACCGCAACAGTGAAACACAAAGAACATCTACTTTATTATCCATAACATACAGTTTACATCATGAAAGGTTTTATACAAATACAAATAAGAACAAAAATTATTTTACTTACAGTTACATTTTCCCTTTTAGTGTCCTTCTAAACATGACAAAGTGGAGGTATATAATTCACAGTTCACCCACAAGTTTTTTAAAGTCAACAAAAGTCCAGTCTTTTTCCCCAAATTTTTCTTACTAAGTAATACTTCATAAACATGACTGATGCTCCACTGTTTCACATTTATTAACCAATTTCAGTGTTACGGTTGGTCTTCCTACTTATCTCCATCTCCAAACACCAGACTCTGGTTCTAATTAACTCTTGTGCTTACTCTCTCTCTCAAGCATTTTCCTTTGGGACAATGGGAAAGCATCTATGAGCTTCATTGTCAGAAGAATGAGAAGAAGAGTCCCTTTCTGTTTGCTGGCTCATTTTTCTTTTTTGGGATAATTATTTTATCGCCTCCTTGGCCTGCTCAAAAATGTCCGATTCTCCAGGTTTCTAGTTTATGTTGGAAATGTGAAAAGGGAGAGAGGGCTTCATGGAAACATATTTTTTAGATATGCAAACAATTGGAAAACTTTAAAAGGGGGATGAATAGTCTGATGGAGAGGATTATAGGATTCCTGTGTCAACTGAAGTATGAAAAAATGGTTTGAATTGGATGGATCAACCTAATATTACTTGATAACAAAAGATATTAGTATATATGATTGTGATATTGGCTAAAAAAAAGGTAATCACTAGAAAATAGAAGACGTCAAGGGTGACTAGAATAGAGGAGTTTGCTACATTTGGTTGAGGATCCTAAACACTCTAAAATAGCCATCTCAAAATATTACCCTAGTAAAAACATAGTAAAAAATGGAATAAAAAGCAGGTGTATTTAGAAATGCTTTATGAGTTATTGTGATTGACCTGGTATTAATTTTAAATACGTAAGTGGAAACTTGGATCAGAGTGTTAGAATGCCTAAAAAATAACAGGATGCATTACATTAACCCCAATGTGACTTGTTCTATTGGAAAACTAGAAATGTACCATGATATAATAATGTTTGAAATTCTGGTTATTTTTTTAGTAACTCACTAAACAAAAAAGCATACAATGTCTCCAATGCGTATCTATATATACATATATATACATATATATATATATATATACATATATATATATCTCTCTCTATATATGTACATATATATATATATATATAAATATATATATCTCTCTATATATATATATATATATATATATATATATATATATATATATATACATATCTATATATATATATATATATATATATATATATATATATAGCTATATCTATATATCACTTCTCAGTGAACATGCAACCACCCTTTACTTTCACAGGCATACTAACCCCCATATAAAAGCATACCCTTTTGTGTATATGTAAATACATGCTGCTTTCATATACAACCTCTCTAAAAAAAGAAAAAAGTCAGAAATGTCTGACACCTTCCTCCGATGTCTGTTCCAGAAGAAAGCCACAAAGATAATGTCCATAGTGAAATATTTCAACTTGCTGCTGTAATTAATAATGCCTACTTTACCTAGAGTACCATAACAAATTAAAAAAAAGTAAATGCAAATGGATCACTGCTATGAGAAGTGTAAAATGCAACTACAGTTCACCACTAATATAGTGGACAGATACATCTAGAGTTCTGCCATATATAATATCTATACATAACATATGAAAATACATATCTGAAGGAGGAACTATTCCTGAAGACCAGAGCATCTGCTTCTTCTGACCACTGTCATGAAAATAGTGATTGCTGTGGAAAGCAATGATACTGATTAGTTCTAGCAACTGATCTCAAGTGTTTATGTTAATGAACAGCATGCTTCCAGACTCTAATTCTTGTTCATTTTAACAGAAAGCTCTAGGATAATTACTCTGCGAGTGTTGTTAATGTACACGCAAAATAATTATCCTGAAAGCTCCCTGAGGATTTTTATATAATTACTCAGGAAGCTTTAAAAGCGACTAAAACATTGCTTTATAACGCAACTCATGCTTAACCCAAAAAGACCAAACTACTGCTTTTTTTCCCCAATTCCCTCTCTCATGAAAAAAAAAAAAAGTCCCGTCTCTTGATAATACCAACCACTGAAGTCACTTCTGAAAACAAACTATTAAAGGGGATAGTGGATGAAAATCTTACATTCAACCTGTATATACAAAGCTGCATAAAAAAACTCATCAAAAACTACAGAAGCTTTAGAGCCAAAAACTCTCTCGCCAATGCAACTAAAACTACACTTGCACGACTTATCTCCTCCACACTCTTCTTTATGGTGCTCCCATCCTTACTAATCTCCAGGCTTCAGAAAAATTCAAACAAACAATGCTATAACAAAGCTGCTAACTTTACAACAAATACCTCTTTCAGAACCATTCACTATACTGCACTAAAAAGCCTAAATTGGTTAGAAATGCCTCATCAACCAACATATACATAGCCTCTTGCCACATATAAAATTATCCAACATCGATCTGCCTGTCTAGCTCTAAAAGACATTCTACACAACTATGATCCCAGTAGATGAGATCCAGTGACCAAAAACTCCTATCTATAAACCTAGTAAATCTGCTAGGCATTTGTCTGCACTCGTACAAGGTTGCTAAGGCCTGGAACTCCTTAGCTGTGGCCTTCAGGTCAATTCCCTCACATCTTTCAAAATCACTCTGAAAGACTTCCTAGCTAAACTCTAGCTCTGTTCTTGCTCAAAACCAGTATCAACTATATTCTTAAATGTGAGCAAGCACCTTTTCATTCATTATAACTCCTTACTCTACCTTCTTCACTTACTTCCTTACTTCTATCAAATTATCTTCCTTGATTATCTCTCTAAATATACCATAAGCCTGTTTTTCCCTCACTTCATATTGCAATTCCCATTTGTATTAGACTAACTTACCTTTAATTTCTCTACAATCTATCTAAAAATTCTCTAAATATTAAATGACTGTCATTTGTTTTATCTGATGAAGAAGCTCGAAAACGTATTTCCTAGAGAAAAGCGTTATTAAACTGTTTTTGGAATTATTCTTGGTGTTCCTGCCTTTTATCCTGACTACATCAGTGGTAATTTTCCACTAATACCTTTGGATTTATTGCTGTTGTGCTCATACCCTTATTTGGGTCTCCACGAGTGATTTTCAAGTGACTGTCATTTATATTATGTTCAATTTGTTACAATTATTTCAACAGCAGATTTTTTGTTTTATTTTTGAAAATTGTAAAATGATTGTTCTTAAAATGTTTTCTAATAATTTGAAGCTTTACTCTCCAGACCTTCACTGAAAATGGACTTCTACCCAGTCGGAATTTCCAGATAATCAAATGTCAATAAATAAAAATAAAATGACATGGATTTGGTTAGCTATGTTGTGATACTGTGTGGAGTTTACAAATGAGAAGTCATGCTAATAACAGCATGCTTCCAGACTCTAGTTGATGTTCATTTTAATAGGAAGCTCTTGGATAATTATTCTGTGAGTGCTGTTAATGTACATACAAAATAATTATTCTGAAAGCTCACTAAGGATTTTTATATATTTTTTTTCAAATTTGATTTTTCTTAAAAGAAAAAAAAATAAGTTAAAAACAAAGTTATCTCATCACTGTGGCTTTGGCCATTACTCAAGGTGCCTAGAAAAGAAGTCACCTATAGTTAAGGGATTAAGCCTACTTTGGCATTCAACATGAATAGCTTTATGAGGAAATAATCCAGGATCCCTTCTTCTTCTCCAGATACTAATAAGACATCGCTGAAAGGAAGAACTGTTAAAACAACCTTAATTTCTTGCCTATTTGTTCAACATACACACTGATATACCAAAGTAAGCAATAGATGAAATCTGCCATGCTCTTTACTAGTGCAACACATTTTACTGCAAATGTACCCTTTAAATCTTATAGTTATGTGCTCCATCACACACAGCATGCTGTAACCCAATTAAAAAATTCAAATAAATAAAATTACACAACCCAGGACTTCTCTACCAACCTATGTAGTGGAGGAGTTGAAAGAGGACAACAGGCATGGGGGCCCCTATCAGTTCACTCTGTTCTATGGGGAAGGAGATGACCAGATTCACAGCTGTACTAAAATACAGTGGAGTATGGGTGTACTGCAGGTATCAAGCCATCCATAACCCCATTTCCCATTCTGCATATGGGGTAAAGGTGTCACTTCAACAGTGACAATCATCTAGAGACAGTGTACTGCATGCATGCCAGCAGTAAATTGACTGATAGAGTCATGCATACCAAGCAACTTGTGCTATAACCAGAGTGCATAACTGGGAGGACAGTACTGCAGGCCGAACTTGTTAGTTACAGCAAGGATTGGGGGTTAGAATTTAATTTAAAAAAAAAACTGTTAGCAGCATGGATGACAATCTCATGTGACTGTCTATTACCCTACAAAGAATAAAAAATGCTGGTCAGGTCACCATTGGGCTGATGACTGGTAAACAGTAGGAAAAAAAAGGAAACTAAAGAAAGCATCATCACTGATAAATCTATTTCATCTTATTTAGCTAAACCTGGAAAGTAAAACAAAAATTGTCACAGCATAAAATCCTGCAATCATCTTACTGCTCCAGGCAAATATGACACCAAACTTGTTGGAAAGAGGGGTAGCAACCCGTTTTGAGATGTCCTAAGAAGTCAAGTATTCTATTAGTAGCACCCACAGAAAAGTACAGTTGAGTAAATCTTATCATAACTGTAGATGTACTTCTCTTCACTGTTGCAATATTTATAACTGAAGGGATCTCCTGTCAAGGACAGCTCAATGTCCAGCAAGTTTACCAAAACCTTTGGTATTTACAGGCACTGTAAATCACATGTACGGGCGGCCACGGTGGTGCAGCAGTTAGCATTGCCGCCTCACAGCAAGAGGTTCTCTGGTTCGATCCTCGGCTGGGGTGCCTTCTGTGCGGATTCTGCATATCCTTCCTGTGATTGCGTGGGTTTCCTCCGGGTGCTCCAGTTTCCTCCCACATCCCAAAGACATGCTGTAGGTGGATTGAATACTCTAAATTGGCCCTAGGCGTGAGTGCATGCATATGCCATGGAAGGCTGGGAACTCGACACCGTAGACCTTCAATGCCAATCATGAGCAGACAGGTGATCCACTGTGGCGACCCCTAACCAGGAGAAAGCCGAAAGAAGTACATCACATGTACACTCCCCATGCAAGGCAAAGGGCATAAAGGAGTACAGACGCAAACACTCACAAATGAAAAAGCCCCAGGAGAAGAGAATATCCATAAGGACAAAGAATATGTACACCCAGAAGGAAAAAAAGGAGAAGAGCCCCTTGGCCAGGAGGGCAAGAAAGAACAGACTACAGCAGTGGGGGCAGGAGAGAGGAAGCGAATAATCCAAAAGTGAAGAGAAGGACATCTACTGTTGCAGTAAGGTTTTATACAACTGTACTATGTTCCTCCATATCACTGTTGCAGTATTCATAACTGAAGGGAGAGTACAAAAGCTCATGAGGAAACCTGAGAGTAAGACACTGAAGAGCCCTCCAGAAACCCATGCAGCATAGCCCTGGCAAAGCAGGCACTAGCCCTGGAAATTATATCCAACTTGCAATGCTTTGTGAAGGTACGATCAGAAGACCAAGCAGCAGCTTCAAGGATGAAATTGGTATCCAGCCCCTAGAAAAAAAGCACCAGAGGAGGCAACAGCACTGGTAGAAGGAGCCTATACTGTAGAGGAAAGACATTTATCATGAAAAGAATAACAAAAAGAAATGGCCTTACAAATCAACAGCCAAACCAAAAGACCTGAAATGAAAAGAAACAAAAAGCTGCTCAGACTTGAGAATAACTTTTATCTAATAATATCTGAGCTGTCAATAGTAGTGTATACATTTAAGGTGTAAAGAACAATCTCACTGGCAGTCTGTGAAGAAGGAAAAAGGAAGGAAGATGAATAGATTTATTAATTCATTCAGGCTTAAAACACCTCTATTTGTATACTTCCAGTTCACACCCACAGCTCCTTATGGCATGCAGACATTTCTGGGTTTGGCTTCTTTAACTAAGCAACTTACCAGCTAATAATCGGCAATATTAGAAAATGCAATGAGGTATTAACAAAATGACACTGTTAATCTAGGATGTTCTACAGCAGAGAAATCAATCACTATTTGTCACTTACTATTCATATTTTCATAACTGACAGCCCTACATGTTATTGAGGAGTATGGTGTGATATGCCATGGGGAAATTCATTGTCAGTGTCCATTTATATCACATGATACATTAGATACTGCTGGTTGTTTGTTAGCAATTATGAAAATAAACAATATTTTCATATCTACTTAATATTAAAAAAAAATGACTGACAAACTGGTGGATGACATCAGATAATACCTCTGATGCTGAAGAAAACTATCTTTGATATTTGCACTCTAAATTGCACACCTTGTAGGACATTCAGTGTTATTTTGCATTACAGTACTTACGGAAAGACTATGAATGCACTGACTATTAGCACTGTAAAGAACACTCCTAACAACATTGCCATTTGTATCGTTTTAATAGCTTTTATTGTTCACAAAATATTTACATTTCTCTATCTTAAGCTTTTAAAGTATATTTTTCAGAAAATGCTGAAGAATGCAAGCTGTGTGTAGGCTGCTAGAGGTGTGACATTCCACACCACATAGGTATTAATGAGTTAAGGGACAACTTCTTGAACATAAAACTGCACTCATTGCGAGCATTTTTAACCTTGGAAGGTGTTGACATTTGTGCAGTCACAGAAACCTGGTTCAAAGATGCGGAGAGCACCCCAGCCATACCAGGTTACTCCTCAGATCACACATTCAAACCTCAAACCGTGGGCAGCAAAGCAAAAAGAGGTGGAGTTTCAATACATATTAAAGATATACACACCTCCAGGCTGGTCAAACAGTATGACACACAGGAGACACTCTAGGTGCAGTTAACCATTGACAAGACCCCTATTCAAATCACAGCTAGCTACAGGCCCACCCCCACTTTGAATCAAGATGCCCACTCCACCTATACGGACCTCTTTGAATCTATCAAGATTCAACCCTTTACCCTGATCCTGGCCGATTTTATGTATCCACCATAGATTGGAAGAACTACTCATGCCAAAACACAAATGCCCAGAGATTGCTTGATTTCATCAATGCAAATGCCTGGAACAAGCTGGTCAACACCCCCACAAGGGATGATAATATCTTGGACTTGGTGTTAACCAACATGAGTAACCACTGCAGCATCCTACAGTGTCATCCTCCTGGTAAGGTCCAACCACAAAGCGGTCACTTTCAAAGTCACCATCTCCCTTGACCCCCCCCCCAGCTAGGGTCAAACAAAAAAACTTCTCCAAAGCTGATTACAGCCTTCTGAGGGAATGTATAAACAGTTTCACAGCTTTCTCCCCCTCCATAGGACCTGGCACATATGTCCAAACCTACACCACAGTACTGTACTATACAAGTTATGAAGATTGGAGGAAGATGGGTGAAGGCTGCCAGCCTAGTCAAATATAATTTGATACATAACTTTATCAACTGTACAAGTAAATGTAAAATACAGGCTTTTGTTTTTAAATGAAAGAAAACACTGTAAAATGTGAACTTCAAGACTGTTGCAACATTGCCATCTGCTGTAAGGAAAACCAAGCCAAGCATTTCAAATGTGTCTTTTGAAGTTGAAAAGATCTTATGAATCTCTTTGATGTTTACAAGTCGGCTCCAGTGAGTCTGGATGAAGGTTTCATGCCCATTGTTTTAAGGTTAAAGTTAAGGGCCAGAATTTACATATGGAAGGTGCTTTATTGCTCTGGTTTCTGCTAGAGTGTATATGTGAAATGCCTTGTATTGTTGTAGTTTCCTGAGCAGATGTTAGCTTGCTAAATAATGCAGTCTGTGGCCTGAGAAAACTTAAGTGTCAAAATGATGTAATTTTGGAGAGCCTCAGCAGAGCTGTTGGTTAGTGTTTAAAAACTATTGTTCAGTGAGAGACTCTGAGCATTTTGATTTTGGACTCTTGGACATCTAAACCCAGCACTGCTTGCTCTTTATGTATGTAAGTAAGATAATAGCACTGTGATTTCTCTTAGGAATAATTAAACTTAGAAGAAAGTTAGACTAAGTATTTTTCTTTGAAATCAGATCTTTCATACAATATTGTTTTAAGTATCTGTGTGATCTCTGAACTTGAGTGGCATTGTACTGTAGTAGTTTTGCCTTGTGTTTTATTATTTATTATTAAATATTTTAAAACCTTTACCTGTGTCTGGTTTATGTAGAGATAATTTAACTTCTAAAGTGCATTACATATTTACAGATTTTACTGTCCAAGTCACTCCAAATTAACCTTTGACTGCTTAGTCATACTACCATTGGATTATAATATTGCACAGTAATAACTGGACACCCTTTTAAGGGCCTTTTATAGTAGTTGATAATTATTAGCTGGGTGGTGGCAGGAATTACTACCATATGGTTTGCATAATAGGGGCACAGCTGGAGAACCTGTGGCAGCCTTTTCCCAGGAGGGTCTGTGTGGTTGTATAACCTCTTCTCAAAGTGTGTGTGTGGTGTGTAAGCTACCTGGCAGGGACACGAAGCACTGGTTGGACAGAGAGGGTACTGGAGGTTTTAGCTTGCCCAGCTAGGCTGAGACCTGGACCCTATAGCTGTGCCAGTGGGGAGTCATATTGGGGACCAGGTGAGCAAAGGAGCAACCAGCCCCAGACTGACTGTGATCTCTGCCTGCACTTAAGGGAAATCGTATTTTACTGTGTGTATTAGTTAATCTTTCCTCTTCTAGGAGACGACCTCCCTGGTGTTAGTGGTGAGGCTTGAGGCTCCTTGATTGCTGGGCCAGGGCACGGGCGTCACATATTGGTGGCAGTGGTTGGGATTATCCCATCACATATTGGTTTACTGTGGTAGGATCCACATCACACATTGATTAGTTGGCAAACACTAATTGGCTTGTAGTGATGTGGGTAGAGTGAATTCCTGTATCTTATTGTACAGTAATCACTAAAAGTGTTTTGTACACTAAAAAAGCCACGTAGTGTATACTCAGAGTTTGGATCACAATTGTTTTATTTCTTTTGTTAGCTTAGTGTTATAGTCAGGGTGAGCAGGGAGCATGTCAGCAGAAGAGTCTGGAAAGCTGACAAGGAGGCAGCTGGCGGAGATGTGCCAGGCTAGGGAACTGGGGCATGGAAAGCCTTGGTTACAGCTGCATCAGAAAACAGCAGCCTGGAGGACAATCAGTCTGAAAGTGGAGATACAATATCCTTGGTGAATGGACAGCTCAACCTTTCTGCAGTGGACTTAAAAATCCAGCTGGAACTAAAGAGACTTGAGTTGGAGGCCAGGTGTATGGAACTAGAAGCAGCTCAGAAAATGAGGAGTCTACAAGCTGAGGAAAATGAACGGCAGAGGATGAATGAGAGGGAAATGCTGACTCTTCACCAGAGTCATGGAGGTAATGGGTAACGGAGTAACCGGACCCCAGAAGCACAAAAGGTCAGTAAATTTCTTCCACAGTTTAAAGAGGGGGATAATTTTGATAGCTTCATTCATATGTTTGAGCGGGCATGTAAACAGTATGAAGTTGACCAAGGGCTCTGGGTACGGTTCCTGACCCCCTTACTCCATGGTAAAGCTGTAACTTCTTTAGAAAAATGCATGACACTGACTGATTTGATTATACTGCTGTAAAAACACACTTGGTGGAATGTTCTAAGCCAACACCTGAAATGTATAGGAAAAAGTTTTGTGAGCATAGACGCAAGGCAGATGAAAATGTATGTTTATGTTGCTGAACTGAGCACTTATTTTCATAGCTTAGTGAGTGGATGTCAGGTTACCACTTCTGAAGGGCTGTCAGAACTTTTGGTAAGGGAACAAGCCCTTAGCACTTTGCCTGAGGACATGGGGATCTGGTTAGCTGTTAGTGTGCTACTTCAGAGGAGTTGGGGAAGAAGGGAGACCTATACCTAGCAAGCAGGGCAGCCCTGCACAGGAAAGGGATCCCAGTACTGCTCATGGGACTAAAGGAACCCATGGTGGGCAGCAAAGACTGCCCCAACAGAATCCACCAGTAGCAGGGGAAGCCACTAGTCCAGGTAAACATCCAGGAGCTAGGGTTAAATGTTTTGAATTCAACCAGTGGGGCCATGTGGCATCCAGATGTCCATGGAGGCAAGGTGGGGAACCAAAGGTGAGGGAGCCAGTAAGTGAGAAAGACAAAATGCCAATAGTAGGTTGTCTTGAGACAACAGGATTATGGAACTACCATCCTGCAGATGTCCTGAGTGGGAAGGATTTGGATGAGGCAGTACTATGTACTTATGCAGTTACATGCAGTGAGGCTAGGATACAAGCATGTGGGTCTGGTAGCCTGGAGGGGACCCAGACAGACTGCAAACTTGCAGCTACGACTGCCGAGGTGGTTACTTCAGGGAGTGAGCTACGCTGTAGCAGTGAGACTGAATGTGAGCTGCTTGTGGGTACTGATGTTCCCTTGGACAGGGTGACTGAAAAGGTAGAGGTGAGTAGTAGTACCCAAGCTGAGAGTGAGGCACCACTGTCAGAGGATGCCAGACTTCCTGTGGAGGGGTAGCTGGGAAGGGTTACAAGGAGAGACTTGAAACAGGCTCAGCTCTCAGACCCTACTTTGCAAGGCCTGAGGCAGGTAGCTAGGGAGGCACCTGATTCTCAAGGGAAGGGGAATCTGTATACTGGAGCAAAGGGTTACTGTACAGAAGGTGGTCCCCTGAGGGAGGACTAGAGGGTGAGAGAGTACAGCAGTTGGTAGTGCCTAGAGCTTACCATCTGGCGCTTCTACCCATAGACCATGATATTCCCTTTGCGGGTCATATGGGCATAAAATGTACAAAGAAGGGTATTATGCAAAACTTCTAATGGCCTGGAATTTCCAGAGATGTAACAGGGTACTGCAGGATCTGTGAGCAGTGCCAAAAGGGAGGCAAGGCAGGAGACAAGGCGAGAGCTCCTTTGATGCCTTTGCCTGTGACTGAGGAGCCATTTCAGAGGGTAGCTATGGATATTGTGGGTCCTCTGAGTACCCATAGTTCCACAGGGGAAAAAGTATATCCTAGTGATTGTAGATTATGCTACACGATACCCTGAGGTAGTGGCTTTGTCCTCCATTGAGGCCGAGAAGGTGGCAAATGCTTAGCTAGAGATTTTCAGCAAGGTAGGTTTCCCAAAGGAAATACTGTCTGACCGAGGTGCCAATTTTATGTCAGACCTGCTGGCTTGTCTGTGGAAGTCCTGTGGGGTGAAGCACATGAAGACCACCCCCTACCATCCCAGACTAATGGTCTTGTTGAGAGGTTAAACTCTACAATCAAGTCCATGCTATGGGCATTTGCAGATCAGTTTAAGAGGGAGTGGGACAAATATTTGCCCTGTTTGCTTACAGAGAGGTTCCCCAGAATCCACAAGTTTTTCACCCTTTGAGTTGCTGTATGGGCATAGCATGAGGGGACCTCTAGATTTAATTTGAGACGAGTGGGAAGGTGAGTGTGAGTCTCGCAAGGAGTCTGCTGTGGCTTACATCCTAAACCTCAGGACAAGGCTCAGGGAACTCATGGGCCTGGCCCAGGAGAACCTGGCAGAAGCCCAACAACAGAAAAATGTGTGGTATGACAGGAATGCTCGAGCTAGAGAGTATGTTGTAAGGCAGCAGGTGATGGTCCTCATTCCTGTCAGACACAAATTGCAAGCAGCTTGGGAGGGACCCTACAAGGTGGTAAGAAAGGTAAGTGATGTTAACTACATGGTGGAAATGCTAGGCAGATGGCAGGGGCACAAATTGTACCATGTTAATATGATGAAACCTTACCATGATAGGAAAGCCCTTGTGCTGAGGATTTGCAGTGGATTGCAGGAGGAGTCTGAGAGAGATTGTATAACCTTTTCTCAAAGTGTATGCGTGGTGTGTCAGCTACTTGGCAGGGACACGAAGCACTGGTTGGACAGAGAGGGTACTGGAGGTTTTAGCTTGCCAAGCTAGGCTGAGACCTGGACCCTATAGCTGTGCCAATGGGGAGTCTTATTTGGGGACCTGGTGAGCAAAGGAGCAACCAGCCGCAGACCGACTGTGATCTCTGTGTGCACTTAAGGGAAATTGTACTTTACTGTGTGTATTAGTTATCCTTTCCTCTTCTAGGAGACAACCTCCCTGGTGTTAGTGGGGAGGATTGAGGCTCCTTGATTACTGGGCCAGGGCATGGGTGTCACACAAGTATTTATAAAATTGTATGGAATCAGGAATACCCGGACAGGACAAAATCATCTTCCTCAAGGAAGAGTAAACCTGTCTGGTGAACATCTGCAACAAATAAACTCTATAATAAAAGGAAAAAATTGCTGTCCAGGACCAAGAAGGAGCAGGTTCCTAATTGGAAACAATCTCTCCTTAGCCTGAACAAGCAAATAAGAGCACTAGTAAAATCATCCAAAGCAGTCCAAAATGGCCACATCTACTAAAGACAATCATAAGGCCTTCTTCACATCTGTTCACAATTTCAAAGGAAGCACTGAGATCTGCTCAGAACTGGTGGTCATGGACACCACATACACAAACACCGGAGATAGTCAACCTACTGGCAGACAGGTTCAGTGAAAACTTCACCCCTCAGTCCCCTCCCTATCAGTAAATCAGGACATCTCCAGCACCTGCCCTCCTTCCCTTATATCTAGGGAGCAAGTCATCACTGCCCTCTCAAAGGCAAACAAATAGAGCCTCCATGGGACCCAATAACATCCCAGGCTGCATCCTACATAAACTCAGGATGGAGCTTGCAGTACCATTAGGCACCCTCTCTTCAACCAAAGCCTGACTACCCGCTTCATCCCAGCCAAGTGGAGGACAGCCACTGTCATAAATAGTGTTCACCGATCCAGGAAAATACAGACTTCAGTCTAACTAGCCTGATCTGCTAGGCCATGGAATGGATTATCACGGATCGCATTAACAATAACATTGACAGCCTCCAAACACTCGATACCACACAGTTTGGTTTCAGCAAGAGGAGGTCATGCCTGTTAAATTTGGTTGACCTCTTTGAGACGGTCACCAAAGCCATGGATGAGGGGAAGACGGTGCACACTGCCTACCTTGATCTGGCCAAAGCCTTTGATACTATTCCCCACTCAGGTATAATAAACTCTCTCAATTAGGCATCAATCCGTATGTTACCAGATGGGTAGCAAAATGGCTCACTGACAGAACCAACCTCGTCAAAATAAGGGAATCCAGCTCAAGATGATCTGTAACGAACGGTGCACCCCAAGGATCGATCTTGAGGCCTCTGTTTTTTTGGATATACGTTTCTGAGGTCCAGGCCAAAACCAGTGGGCTATGGCTGACCAAGTTTGCAGAGGACTGCAAGCTGGGCACTGTCATCAATTCCCCTAGTGATGTGGACATCCTCCAACAGCGTCTCACCCAAAAAAATGATTGGAGCCAGAAACATGGCCTCAAACTGAATGGTAAAAAATTCATCATCCCCTTTGGGGAGACTGATGTCCCCACAAATTATAACATTAATAACAAGGTCCCAAGCATGCAACCATCGTGAGGGACTTGGGCACTCAGATGACAGCAAACTGACTTTTGACCACCATGCTGCCTCAGTTATACGGAAAGCTTTTTACATACCCCACCTCATTAGGAAGGGTATCTTATCCAGGGACCAGGAGGTCATTACATCCCTGTATTCTTCCTTTATAAGACCCATTATTGAGTATAATGCCCCTTTTGGCATGTACCTCAAAAAGCACATGCAGCAGCTGGAGAGACCACAGAGGTTCATCACTAGGAAAACCAAGACCTCAAACATCAACACTGCATAGATAGGCTAAAAGCCCTGTCCCTCACACAGACTCCTCAGAGGTGACCTCTGTTTGGCATACAAAGCAATCTCAGACCCCACCTTGATGGGACTTGCTGCATATCTGGAAGTCAAGCTCAAGTCGAGTAACTCGCACGGGCAACTTCAACCTGGTCTGTGACATCAACAGGACTTGTTGGCAAGACAGATGGGTCCCAGAGACTCCCCCCTTCTGTGGAATAGACTCCCTCTCCACATCAAGCAGACTACCTCATTAACCCTTTTTAAGTGCAACCTGGATAACTGGATGGGGAACAGAAAATATATCCCTGTGATTCCACCCATGTCCCTGCTGAACAGGGGCATCTGGTGCTGACTTGTCGGAACATGGGCTAAATTCTTGGCTAGGCTTGTAAGGACCTCAGGGCCAGTAGCCTAGTAACTTCCTATGATCACCTTGGGCATAAACGAAAGATTAGTATGAATAGACACACTGCCTCTCTGAAAAGCTAAAAAGGGATGAACAGCCATGACAGCCTGAAGCTCAGAAATTCTCTTAGCTGAAGTGAGGGCCAAAAGAAGAACAGTCTTCCAAGTGCAACGCTGTTAAGGAAGCTGAAACAGCAGGGTCAATTGGAGCCCGAGTCAACTCTTCAAGAATAAAACTGAGGTCCTAGGAATGCAGAATTAGCTTCCTAGGAGACCTGATATGAAGAATGCCTTAAGAACGTGCTTGACCTCAAATCTAGAGGCCAGAGGAGAAGCCAATGGCAGACAAGCAGAAATTGCTGACAGATTACTTTTAACTGAAAAATATGCCAACCCATCATGGAACAGATCACACAATAAGACAGAACCAGAGGAATCTCAACAGATAGGGGATCCTGGTTTTGAGAGAGGCACCAAACAGAAAATCTTTTCAATTTGGACAAATACGATTTCCTGGTAGTGGACTTCCTTGCCTCCTGCAAGACCCATAGCACGTTCTCAGAAAAGGGGTGCCTAAAAAGGGATCAAAACCCTGTCACCCACAGCATCAGTTGAAGAGTGGGACAAATGAGGATGGATAAGGGGACCCCTTATCTTGTGCGAGAAGGTCCACCCAGTAAGGCCCCCTTGGCAGAGTGAGCGAGAGAAGATGGAACCAATGCTGTCCAGGCTAAAAGGGAGCCACTAATAACATTTTGGAGGAGTCCTGCATGATCTTGTGCAAGACTCTCGGAAGCAGAGGAAGGGAAGGGAAGGTGTACAGAAACATCCCCTTCCAAGGAAAAGACAAGGCGTCCACTTTCCAAGCCAGAAGACTTTGGAGTCTGGAACAGAATAAAATAAGTTGTCTGTTTAGAGGAGTAGCAAAAAGAACTACCCAAGGAATATCCTACCGATGGGAAATGGCCAGGAACACATCTCTGTGAAGCATTCATTTGTGAGCTTGTCTGCTGGACCTGCTCAAAGACTCTGTCATTAGACTGTCCTCCGAGGGAATGTAAACTGCCTTAACAGTCGCTTGATACTGAACAGCTAGATCCTAGACCTGAACAGTCTGCAAAGAAGATAGGACCCGATACCCGCTTGCTTGTTTACATACTACACATAACATACCACTGTGGCATTGTAAGTGAAAATTTTGAGGGACCCAGGATGAAATAGGAAATGAAAAGCCTGAAGACCTAGAAGCAGGGGGTCCTCATCTTCTTTACACTGATGTGGCCTGACCTCTGATGCAGAGGCCAGAGACCGTGAACCCTGACAGAGCTGAAGGAGTTCCTGCATCCTCTGCCTGAAGAGTCTGTAAAAAAGCTCTTGAGTCGAGGCTGGAGCTTAGAAAGGAACCCCCAGGTTGACAGAGTTGATGAATCCACAACTGCAGTTAGAGCTTGAGACAAAGGAGGAAGGGAGCTGGGAAGTCCAGGGAGTGGCAATGTTGAAACCACACTGACTTGAGGTACCACTGCAGCTTTTTTATATGGAGGCTGGCCAGAGAAAGCATGGGAATGGTAGAAGACATGAACCCAAGGAACCTGAGAAAGTCACTGGCTGTGACCGACTCCAGAGGAAGAAGAGACTGGAAAATGATAATAAAAGACAGGCCATGGGGGTAGGCAGAGATGTCAGGATGGGGATGGTCTGAATCTTGCAATCAAGGAAAACATGAGCATGAGAAGGGGTCAGAGCTGATTTTTGTAAGTTTATGGTGAAACCCACACTCAGCAAAAGGGAAATAGTAAACTAGAAATCCTCAAGCAGAGCCTCGGGGGAGGAAGCATGAAGGAACAGACAAGTCCAGATAAGGAGAGATCTGAACTCCTCTCATCCTGCAAAAGGTAATGACAGGTGCAATGCATCTGCGAAATTCACTTGGGGCAGTAGAGAGTTCAAAAGACAAAGCAGAGAACTGAAAATGTAAGAAAAACAGAGAAACATAAAAGTTTCCTGAAAAGGGGATAAATGGGGATATGAAGGTAGGCATCCCTGAGATCCAGAGAAACAAGAAAGGCCTAGGTAAGAATTAGAAATAAAGTTTGAAGATATGGGTTCATAGGTTAGTACTAGGCTAACTGCCCTTACGAACCATTGTAAGCCTAGCCAATTATCCCTTGTGAGACTCAAACCCTGCACCTTATGTTTGTAAGGCAAACACCTTAACCATTAGGCCATCCTTCCAACTTCCTCCCTCCCAAGAAGAAAAAATAAAGTTTGAAGATATATCCAAAAGGAAGGAATCGTGAGAAAGGTATTGAGCTCGAAAAGATCCAGAATTGGTCTCCAAGTGCCCTCCTTCCTGGGAACCAAAAATATTCTGGATAAAAACTTCTCCCTACTTGGGCAACAGGTGTAGCCTGAATGGTGCCCTGGACCAAAAGAGAATGAAGCACCTCTGGGGAAAAAAAGGAAGCTGTTTCCAAGAGGTTGAGGGATGCCAAAAAGAGGGGAGGGATTTCCAAACCATGAAATACCCCATGTGGACAATGGATAGAACCTCAGAGTCTGTTGTGATTCTTAACCAATTTGAAAGGGACAGGGAAAGACGGGGGGGGGGGGTAAAGGAACCTGGTGAAGGGAAAGTGGAAGCAAACTGTCATACAGAACCCAGTTTGTCCTGAAAAGGAGGCGTCTGAGAAGTAGGGTTTCAGTAGATTTCGCAGGAGGCACTTGTCTGGAACCCATTTTACCTTTACGCAGAGGATGATACTGCCTGCAAACAAAGCAGATTTGGAAGGGTAATTTCTTTGAAACATTGGAATATGAGAAACAAAACTATGTTTCAACTCCTGAAAGGCCTTGTTCTTATTTTGGAGAGACTTAAATTCAGCAAAAGCGTCAAAAAGACTAACCAAAGGAGCATCTAATAGATTGGAATAAACGTCATCAGACAAAGTCTGAAGACGAAGCCATAACTACAGCCTCAAAAACAGAACCAAATGCAGCAGTCCTTGAGGAAGCATTAGCTGCATTACAATTGCACTTAACAGCGTGGCAGGCAACTTGATAGATGGAACTCAACAAGGAAAGGGCAGAAACCTTCCCCTCAGAAATATGAACATCAGAAATTACCTGAGAAACCTGAGAAAGGAGGGCCAAAACATACCGGGCTGTATCAGTCTAGTAATTAATGGCCGTAAAAGATAAGTTGGCAGCAATATTAGCATTCTTGCCCAGATTCTTCATGGCTGTGCTATCCATGTCTAAAGAAAGCAACTTAGTAGAGGACAGCAGCTTGGAAGACTTGTCAGAAGAGACAGAAACCACAGGAGGAACAGCAGAACGGCATTTATACAGAAATTTACATTTATCAGACACCTTGTAAAATTTGTCAGGTTTCTTGGGAGCTGAGGGCGGAGAATCAGAGGCCACAGAAGCTGCTGAAAAGTTATCCAGGAGGGCAGCCAGAACAGGGGGAATATTTAAACATATGAAACTGACAGTTTAAAGCCCTAATGGACAAAGTAGCAGAAGTGTACACCTTTTTGCCCCATCTTTCTAAGGATCGAGAATCCTTTTCAGTAGGAGTAGGATTTTTGGCAGAAGCGGCCTTAGCTCCCTTAGGTCCCTGAGAAATGGTTTCAGGGTCAGCAGAAGGGTTCTTGTACAAAAACTGATGGGAATCAGGAACCCTGTAATATCTATCAGGCTTCACAGGAGCAGGAGGAAAAGAGTCAAGGGGTTAAGTTAGCCTCCGGAAAGGCATCATCCACAATATCCAAAACAGGAGGAATAGACAGGGGTCTATGCTGGGGAAAAAGAAGAAATTCCCTCAGCCTTTTCTTGGATTCCGAATACTCCTGTCCTTCCCAGTGGAAATGTTCCCTCATTTCATGCGTTTCCTCAAAGGAGAAATCCTCAGGGGGAGAAGTTGAAGGAATGGATTCTTCAGCATCAGAATCCTCCTCATAAGGAGGAAAATAATAATCCTGATCAGAAGGAGAAACTGAGGAAACAGAAGCCTGATCAGAGGAATCATAAGAAACATCCTGTCTTGGCCTTTTGTCTGGAGGGGGATGAGAACCCCTAATCATAGTAAGTAAATCCTCCGCCATCTTGAGTAACTGTTTCTGTGACTTGGGAGCTGGTTCAGAAGAAGCCTGTGTAGAAGTCTTTGATTTTGAAGGAGTCTTTGCCTTTGTCTTTGGCTTTGCCTTTATTAGTAGCTGAGTAGGCCTGAAAACCCCTTTGGAAGCCGGTACCTGCACAGCGGCTCCGGACCCATCTGAAGGAGCATTGTCCGAAGGTCCTGCAACAGAAATATTTAAAGGCCTGGTTGGCTCCTCATGAGAGTCCATTTCGGCTGTCAGTTCTGAAATGGCCGACGACAGGGGCTACAAAAGCGCCTCACTGACGACGGCCGAACCTGAAGCTGGCTCCGCTTGTGCGCTATCATCAGATTTGGACCTCGGAGGCCTGTCTTTATCCTTGCGACGATTATGAACTCCGGTAGCCGGGACCGTATCCGACGACATTTTGTAGTTAAAGCGCCTACCGAAGTAATGAAAAGCAAAATCGTACCTTCGCTTAATTGTAAGTTGATTGAATCTAGCACAAAACAGACAACTAGCTACGTCGTGGTCAGGGCCCTAGCAAGGAATATAGTAAGAATGAAAATCCTTATGAGGTATTTGCTTCCCACATGAAATACAATTATTAACTTTTTCTGACATCGGAGTGGAGCAAGAAAAAAGTTTCCCCAACGGGGTACTTCGCTTTGAGTGGAGAAGAAAGTCTTCGGACCGAAGTATATCAGTAAAATTTCGTCAGGAGTCCGCCGACCGGCAAATGCGAACTGCTATCACCGCACGACAAGAAAGACTGGAGAAGATGGCGTCGGCTGTCAGCTTTGTACTCCTGGCGCTCTGACGTCAGGGAGCATGGTTGAACAACCGACACCGGACCCAGACTTTGGGATTCTGGCCAACCTGGGGCTGCCTGCCAGCAGGGGAAAACCCTACAGTCATGACTGCAACAGTGAAACACAATGAACATCATTAAATCTTGTCTTATTTTGCCATCCAGGTATTCAGCTTCCTAGACTAACATGTTTTTTTGCTTCTCATAAAAAACACAGTCCTTTTGAAAAGTTTCAAGCCAACATCATCAAAAAATGCAACAAACTCCAATACTTTCTGAATCATAATTAATACCAAAAGGAAATCATTCTCAAACCCTGTGGAACAATTTTAAGTTGCAAACATTCATTAAAATATGCTATATCCATATCCAGTGTCTAGTTTAAAAAGTCTCTTCTCAAAGAAATAGACCATGTCCTTTAAAGAACCAAAATTGTCATTTTTACTGTGTATTGCACCCGGAGAAGAATTATGGGGTGCATTGCCATTGTTTTGCCCAAAATTAAACTGTTTGGCTACTAAATTAATGTATCGGCTATTGGTATTGTCCACCTCTCCCCAAAGTATGTCTATTTACATCAGTTTGTCCATTAAACCCATTGGAAACACTTCACACTTGTTGTATACAAGAACCAGCATTATTACAACTATTAAAGCCATTCTTCTCATCTTGTGAGCTAAAACCCCCAGGAAAAGTTAGTACAGTACCTTCTTTGGATGCACCATCCTGTATGTTCCTGGAATACATCGGCCGTACATTTTCCATATTAAACTCTTTAGAATGCGTACCAGACCCCCCTCCTCTGTATATTTCTCTGCGGTTTGGATGCCATGACATTCTCCTGGTGTTCACCATGCTCTCCGATCACGTGACAACTGTTGCCTTGACAACCCATTGAAGCTCCATCGTCGTCACCAAGATGAAAAAGAGGCCCTTTAGTACCACTACTGATCAAAAACAAGAGCCATTGATACTTTCTGTCTGAGAAAAGAGCTCAATGAGTTTAGTGAGTTCTCCTCTTAGCTGTGATACCTCCTCCTTCAACAGCGTGAACTCCATATATTCACACCCTCCCCCCTCAGGGGTATGAATATAATCCAGAGAGTCCATGATAGAACTTGGAAAACAAAACCAAGAACAGCAAAAAAAGTCAAGGACCAGCAAAAACTGCACATAAAAAAAATGTAGTCCGAGTAATCACCACCGCCAGCTGCTAATATCCACAAAAGTATTTTATTAATACAGTTATTGAGCACTTTCATTTCAATAAAGAGAGACTTCATCAGAATAACAAAGAAAGCATAAAAAAGGCATTTTAAATGCTAACATCAATTAGAATTCCACCAATGAACTGCGAAATGTAACACATCAATTAATTATTTAAAAAAGCCTGGACAGGATCAGCACAAGCAGCTTTCTGCAGCAAGTTATTAAACAATATGTTAGTGCTGCGCAATTAGTATGAATTTTTGCAGCTTTTTGTTTTTATGCATCTATTCATGTTTTATGAGTGGTATAGGTGTTTTTATTTTACTATGGTTAATGTATTTTAGAGTAAGCACTTTATTTATGTTATGCACCATGATAGTTGTAATGTGCCTTTAATGGTTTATTTGTTTTTGGCGCCTTTTTTGCCATATTGGGGTGTACGGGAGGGGGGGTTCTTTTGGTCTGAAGAAGCCTATCCAGGTGAAAGCGCTTACCACGTCTCCTGTTTGTATCACAATAAATCCGAATTTTAAAGTTTATGAAGCAGCAGTTTTTTCAGCTTTGTTTCCTGCATTTTGGTTAGTGCTGTGTTTACTGCCTGCATCGCTACTGTGCCTTTTATGTTAGTTTATTAAACAATATATATTTATCCAATATATATACAAAAATTCTTCTCAATTAAGGCTGACAATGGCTCAGTCAGCCACCCCCTTCCGGAGACGATTGATCTCATTGGGGGGTTTAGTTAAATTCTTGTGGACTTCAGGTAAGCCATGTAAAGTGGGAATGAGTGGTCATTCACCAACAAAAACTCATACTCATCCTGGGTAAGAAGCCTAGTTATAAGAAGATCGTAAAGGCTATCCTTCACTGACTGTATCAATGAATTTACTTCTTACGTGCCGATAGCAGAGTAAGTATCAAGATCAGATACATATCCCACATGTTCTTATCCCATGTCTCTATCAAACACGACCACACCTTCACCTTTGTCTGCTGACCATATCTGTAGTTCAGCATTATTCCACAATTCAACTACAGCCTTACACTCTTGCTTAGTCAACTTATAAAAATGTTTATGTTGTGACTTATTTAAGCATTTAAAAATATCAAATTCACACTCACTCAAAAAGGCTTCAGTGAGTGGGTGAGGCGGGGGAACATGCACACTAGGTTTCGATAACTCTGCCAGTGAAGACCGAGTATAAAAAATAGTTTTTAATAATAAATTTCTTGTGAATAATCTAAGATTCAACATAATGTAACTGAAAACAGATGGCTGAGCAGGAATAAAGGAGACCTTTACTGAGAACCGACATATGAGAGTCTGTTAAACATGCAATGATAAATTAAACAACAAGGAAGTAGAGCCTATCTCAGATCTCTGGATAAAAGTCCTCGTCTCTGCTCTACTGATATTTTGCTTTGCTTTCATTCTCAATTCTGAGACCTTCCTCTTCTGAGTATCTTCAGTTGTTTGACTGAGAGTTCTGGAAAAGTTGACCTCCTACTGGATGTATCCATCTCTTTAGGGTGTGCTCTCATATCAGATGCAGTGGCCTGGCTATTCAGATTACCTGTATTTACCATAGGCATGGTAGAATAAATGGTACCTTTAGGTACAGAGACATTGAACAAGCATGCACCCTGCGCATATTTATAAAAATGTTATGAAAGGACAGTTTATGAGAACTTAGAGGCTGCACAATATCAATTCTGAAGTCCCTCATGCTTTGGATGCACTTTCTTCTGATTTTAATGACAGGGGCTATGGAAATAGGTTTCATTCTGAGGTATATGATTTTAGAATGACAAGGGAGAAACCTTATTGTTCTAACAGAGATACAAGCAGACTTGGGCATTTTATTAATCAGCATGTAAATAAAGAACATGGATTGTATTGACATATTCCAGTAATATTAAGACAATCTGTGGTGTAATCAAGAGGTATCCGTCTATTTTAAGGACTGGTGACCCCACTGGTCGGACGGTTGGCAACTACCCTTCGTTCTGCTTCAAGAATTCCTTATCACTGAAAAGACAACTTTGTTATGGGCCGAGACGTAAAGAAATATTAGATCATAATCGATCTGAGAGGACAGAGACTTTTCCTTGCTGTGGATGTAGTATCTTTGGTTATATATCTGATAACAAGTGCTTTGTTCATCCAATGATAGGAAAGAATTATTAGCCGAAGCTATATGCTGACTGCAAGAGTTCATGTTTGGTATATCTTTCCGTCAAAAATGTTGTCATTTTTTATGTGAGGAAGAACAACTGAACTCTTAAAGAATGGATTTTGGAACACTTGCGTGACATTCATAATTGCAAAACCAGTAATGCACTGATTGAGTATGTGGGTGAGTTTCCTGGTCACTCTTTTAAGTTTATGGTACTTCAATTAATCACTACGAAGATGAGCGATGGTGATGTCAAGAAGGCCGAGACTAAATGGATTGATGAATTACCAGCAAATAAAGACTATGGCTTGAATGCCCTGGTTCCTTTTGACAGCCAGGAGGACTAGTATATTAATTAACTGCTTTTTCATGATTTGTTGGTCTTAGTATTTAAGAGTTTTAGATTTTCTTGTTTTGTATAGGTCTGAAAGCTTTAGCTTGAAAGCGCTCACCATTTATTAAATTTTATGTTTTTAGCTGTGCATGCTCAGATCACCTTTTACTTATTTAGACATGACTTCTACTTTACAACAGGCTGAAACTGAGAATTCACCAGAGTTGGCACATATTCAGGTAAGCCACTTGAGCAGAGCAATGGAAAATATATCCAGAGTTGTGACAGAAGATGCTCCCACCTCTTATTCACACTGTGTGCTACACAATGATTTGCTGTATCGTTACGAAGGATAGAGATGAAGTAGTTCAGTCGCTGTTGGTGCCCAAAACCTTCAGAACTTTTGTAATGAAGTTAGCTAACTGTCCTGAAGTAGACTGATACCTAGGGATGGACAAGACTAAGGCACTGATACTGACAAGGTTTTATTAGCTAGAACTACTAAAATAATTCAGAAGTTTGGTGCTGGATGTCCTGAATGCCAGAAAACAGTCCCTCACCTGGTCTTCAAAATCCTTCTGACTTCAATGCGCATCATAACTCGGAAAACAAGACAAACCGGTAAATTCAAAAAATGAACCGTAGAGCGAAAACCAAACGGACTTAGTGCTGAAAAAACAGTCACTGTCAGTTGAAAGTACCAACGCCAGGAAAAAAGAAACTCTCAAATAGTCCAAGGAATTTTATTTGAAGCGCTTTTCGTTTGCCTCCTAGGCAAACTTCTTCAGAAAACTATTTCAACAAATAACAGACTTTAAATAGTGTGACCTCATAGTGAAATTGAAACTAATTAACACCAATTAAATTGATGTTGTGCTATTAAGGGTACACAAATTTTAAAAGTAGTAATGGACAATTAAAGTTCTGTTATGAACAGCAAGACAAAATATAAACTTTAAAACATATAAAGACCTACATGTGAGGTCACCATAAGCTGCCTAAATAAGCATAAATAGTTGTTTAAAAATGGATGCAAAACATCCCGTGGGTGACTAGCTGAAGAACTCATGTACATCAAATTCAAGTCGCATTAATCATGACTTCACATTAACCATGAAAAATTTATATATGTACATTGTAATAAATATTAAAACTAACAATATATGTACAAGCTGAATATCCTAAAAACATGAAACTCATACAAGTGTCAATTAAAATTAGAGCCAACGAAACCGCTAGTCAAATAATATATTAAGTACCAAAAATATTAAAGAACTAAAAAGCAAACAAAAAATGTAACCCCAACACATATCTGTTAAAGTTATCAGCTCCAAAAAACAACACTTAAGTTATCTTTTCAGACTCAAAATGCGAAGGACACTGGAAATGGAACAAGCTTCATTCAAGCCAGGCGTATGGTACGCTTCCAATCTAATTTGCCAATGAAGTTCCCTTTCCAGCAACCTAAGCTGAGTTGGCCCACCTCTACTATCCTGTACTACTTGTTCGATTCCAATAAATTTAAAATGGTGAGTGGGGTGGTCCAGGATGTGCCTAGCCAACGCATTTGTTTCCTTATGTTTCCTTATTGCGTACATGTGTTTGTATATGCAATCCCTAAGCTTACACTGTCTTACCGATGTAAAACCCTGGACAATTTTGGCACCGAGCCAAATAAACCAGCATGGCGGTAAGACTGAGCGTAAGCTCAGGGATCGCATATACAAACACGTACGCAATAAGGAAACATAAGGAAATAAATGCGTTGGCTAGGCACATCCTGGACCACCCCACTCACCATTTTAAATTTATTGGAATCGAACAAGTAGTACAGGATAGTTGAGGTGGGCCAACTCAGCTTAGGTTGCTGGAAAGGGAACTTCATTGGCAAATTAGATTGGAAGCGTACCATACGCCTGGCTTGAATGAAGCTTGTTCCATTTCCAGTGTCCTTCGCATTTTGAGTCTGAAAAGATAACTTAAGTGTTGTTTTTTGGAGCTGATAACTTTAACAGATATGTGTTGGGGTTACATTTTTTGTTTGCTTTTTAGTTCTTTAATATTTTTGGTACTTAATATATTATTTGACTAGCGGTTTCGTTGGCTCTAATTTTAATTGACACTTGTATGAGTTTCATGTTTTTAGGATATTCAGCTTGTACATATATTGTTAGTTTTAATATTTATTACAATGTACATATATAAATTTTTCATGGTTAATGTGAAGTCATGATTAATGCGACTTGAATTTGATGTACATGAGTTCTTCAGCTAGTCACCCACGGGATGTTTTGCATCCATTTTTAAACTACTACTTATGCTTATTTAGGCAGCTTATGGTGACCTCACATGTAGGTCTTTATATGTTTTAAAGTTTATATTTTGTCTTGCTG
Organism: Protopterus annectens; assembly: GCF_019279795.1. Lineage (NCBI taxonomy): Eukaryota > Metazoa > Chordata > Ceratodontiformes > Protopteridae > Protopterus > Protopterus annectens. Next base: position 1,752,628,591 of record NC_056728.1, on the reverse strand, counting down.
TTCATAACAGAACTTTAATTGTCCATTACTACTTTTAAAATTTGTGTACCCTTAATAGCACAACATCAATTTAATTGGTGTTAATTAGTTTCAATTTCACTATGAGGTCACACTATTTAAAGTCTGTTATTTGTTGAAATAATGTTTTCTGAAGAAGTTTGCCTAGGAGGCAAACGAAAAGCGCTTCAAATAAAACTCCTTGGACTATTTGAGAGTTTCTTTTTTCCTGGCGTTGGCACTTTCAACTGACAGTGACTGTTTTTTTGGCACAAAGTCCGTTTGGTTTTCGCTCTACGGTTCATTTTTTGAATTCAATGCGCATCATAACAATGCTATTTGAATGTACTGCCACAGACATCACTGGGCCAATGGGAACATTTAATAATGGGTTCCAGTACATTCTAGAATGAGCTGAAAAGTATCCTGAGGCCATTCCCCTAAGTACGACCAATGCCAAATTCATAGCCAGAGAATTAGTCTTGTTATTTTCTATAGCTAGGATACCTAATGGGATACTCTCTTGACCAGAGCACTCCTTTAATGTCCAGAACAATACACTAACTATTACAATAATTTCAGGTAAATAAAGAGCCCCCAGTCTACTATTCACAGATGGATGGACTAGTAGAATTATTAACCAAACCTTCAACCCATGCTGAAAAAGTAACTGAAGATAGAAAAAACTGAGACCAGCTGATACTATATCTCCTGCTGGCCATCAGAGAAGTATCACAAACCTTGACAGGGCTTCTCTCTTTCAAATTACTGTACAGCAAGCACCCTAGAGGCTTATCAAACATTGTTACAGAAACCTGGGAGGAAGAAAAAAAGACCATTTCACAGTGCCATAGAACACTGTACTAATTTTCAAGACAGATAAAAAGTGGTTATGCCTACTGTATGACTGTGACATCCCCACTCTGGGACAGTAATCAAGAAGCCTGAATCCTCACCACTAACACTAGAGAGGGATGTTCACTTAGAATACAAATGAGTACACTCAGTATTTCCAGATGCAGACCTCACTGCATCAAGCACAATTTCCCTTAAGAGCACAAAGGAACACACACACAGTCTGGGGTCAGGGTTTCTCTCTCTCCAGATCTCCAGTAAGACTCGCCACTGGTACAGCTGTAGGGTTTTGTCCTCAGCCGAGTGTCCAAGCCAACAGCACTCTCTCTGTGAAACCAGTGCTTCGTGTCCCTGCCATAAGTAGTTGACACACACAAGCACTGACATATAATTTTCACACACACACACACACACACCTGGGAAAAGGTAGGCACAGATTACAAACTCTATCAACTTTGCCCAGACTAAAAGGTACATTCACTGCCACTAGTCAGTTATTACAAGGCTCTTAAAAGGATATCCAATTATACTGAGTAAACTTAATATTAATACAAATGGTAATGTTGACCAAACAAGCAAGGCTTTCAGGAGTGGCCAGAGTTACCAAATAAATATGTGCAAATATTGTCAAAACTTAAATATTTTTTTAAAAAGGCCCAGCCACAATGAAAATATTAAATATATTTAATAATAAATAATAAAAAACACAAAAACACTAAATATCTACTTAAAGTAAACACCAGAGTTTAATCACAAGAAATATGAAAATTAATACCGATGGAAAGTTTCAGACAGTTATGAAAAACAGTATTTAGCGGGTCTCACTATCTATTCCTGATTAGCTAAAAGAATTACTGTTCATACTTACAGGATAGAGCAAGGCAAGTTGGGTGAGTGGCCCTTGTTATCAGATCCAAGATAGAATACAGAATGCTTCTGAAAGTTCAATTCTCCTCTAATATTACAACATTATTTCTGTACAGAATGACATCATACACATCTGGTCATCTGACTCTGTTTCACATGGTATCACCAACACTAGAAGCTGCCAGGATTTTAGCACCTACTTGTCAAACCTATTCTCTAGCACATACATTGTGTCTTTGGCTCCATTCAAAATGGTGGGATAAATTCTTTATGGCTTAACCCATACAGTAATCTAATTTCAGATATATTTTAAATTCAGTTAGATTAACATCTTCCCTTCCAGTATATGCTGTTACAATGTATCCATGCAATTCAGTTACAATAATACATGTACATTTATTTTCCTTCCAGCAGGGCACACTGCTGATACATATTAATACAAGCAAATCTAACAAATGCATTTTCAGCACAAGTATCTGTACAAATCAGTTTGACATACAAACAACATATAATTATTTACACAATTCCAGTTAGCTGTGCTGGCATATGTTACATATCCACTGCCCCACTTTCTCCTTGCATGGCTGTTAGTACCTCCTATCTTCACAGTGACATCATATGAAAAAGTGACCAGGAAGTGCAGCAAAGGATATATAATAATGTACAGCTGGGGAGTTTAAGGTAGGGGATAGACTAGCTGTGTAAAATCTTACTATAACCATAGATGTCCTTCTCTTCCATGTTGCAGTATTATTAGTGTGGGGTTCTCAATCTCAGGCAACCCAAACGTCAGCTTCTATACAAAAGCTTAAGCCTGGTCGCTGCAGGTGCGTGGAACATCACACGTACAGCCATAAACCAGGGACCTTAAATGTGATGTCTGCACGCACAGACCTCAGAACTTAACTGCCCAATTGAAAAAGCCAAATGATGTCAACAAGAAGTGTGAAGTGCTATTTGCTGGCTAGTCGGACCGTAGTCTAGGTGGTGCTCCAGGGTGCCCTTTAGACACGTCAATAGGAATGAAAGTGGACAGGTGGGAGGGAAGGAATACTGCAACATGGAAGAGAAGGACATCTATGGTTATGGTGAGAATTTACACAACTGTGTCATTCTATTCCTATGTTGCAGTATTCTTAGTGTGGGAAAGTACCACAGCTTAGGAAGGAGGAAGGGTGGAGGTAGAGGTAGCTGATTCCAGAAAGCCCTGCAAGAATTGCCCTAGCAAACCCTGCCCTGGCTCTGGAGACATGGTCCAATTTGCAGTGTCTGGCAAAGGTATATATAGTGGACCTGGTGGCTGCCTCCAGAATGGAGGCTGTGTCCAGGCCTTTGAGGAAAGCTTTGGAGGATGCCACAGCCCGAATAGAGTGAGCTCGTACACCCTGAAGTAGGTTCTTGCCATGGTGGGAGTAGCAGAAGCAGATATTTTTTTGATCCAGCAGGAGATGGTTTGTTTGGAGACTGCCTTGCCCAGGGCCCTGGGGTGGAATGATACAAATAGTTGGTTGGATTTTCTGATGGACTTAGTTTTGTCTAAATAAAACCTTACTTGTCTGTGCATGTCCAAGGAATAGAATATCCTCTCACTGTCATTAGGGGGAGTGGGGAAGAAGGTGGGCAGGTGTATGAACTGGTTTAAGGACAGTTAGTTCACCACCTCTGGCACAAAAGTAGGGTTGGCGCGCAGGGTCACTCTGTCCTTGTGGAAGACAGTGTTGGGTGGACAGGCCATGAGAGCTTGTAACTTCTACCACAACCTCTACCTTCTAGCAGAGGTAAGGCCCACCAGCAGAACAGTCTTCCATATGCACATTTGGAGCTTTGCAGAACTGGGTGGCTCAAATGGAGGCAGTGTGAGTTTTTCTAGGATGAAGTTTAAGTTCTAAGGGGGTGGGATGGACTTTCTTGGGGGGTCTGATGTGCAAGACCCCTTTCAGGAATAATATAACATCTAGCCTGGCTAGTAGAGGGGGTTCTAGAGGTAAGCAGGCAGAGACTGAAGATAGGTGGACTTTCACTGAGAAGTACGAAAGGCCAGCCTTGATAAGTTCACACACACAAGTAAGGACTAGAGGGGTATCCACTTGAAATGGATCCCTGTGCCTCTGTAGACACCACTTGGAGAATATTTCACGTTTTGACATGTAGGATTCCTTGTAGTAGGTGTCTTGGCCTCCCTCAGGACTGAAAGCACATCCTCAGAATAGTGGTGTCTGAAAGGAATTAAATGTTTATCACCCAGAGTGTTAAACATAACATCTGTAGGTGGGGATGAATAAGTGTTCCCTTCTGTTGTGTGAGTAGGTCCACCATGTGGGGTACCTTGTGGTGATTGTTCTTGGCGACTGAAAGCAGTAGGGGGAACCAGCGCTGCCTTGGCCAATAGGGAGTCACCAGCAAGATTTTTGGTTTGCCTTTCCTGATCTTCAGGAGGACCTTCTGAATGAGAGGGAAGGGTGGAAATGCATATAGAAACTGTCCCTTCCATGAAATGTTGAAGGTGTCCAGTGGAGAATGGTCCTTGGTGCAGAATTTCTTCAATTGTCTGTTCTGGAGGGAGGCAAACAAATCTACCTAAAGTGGACAATGACTAGAAAAATTTCCCTGTTCAGCATCCACTCGTGTTGTAGAGAGGATGATCTACTGAGAACATCCGCTTACTGGTTTGTCCTGGGAAGGGATGTATGTTGCCTGCAGGGATAAGTTATTTCTGGAGGCAAGGTCCCAAATTTGGATGGTTATCCGGCAAAGGAGGTAGGACAGTCTCCCCTTCTTTGTTGAGGTACCACATGTCTGTGGTATTGTCTGTGAAGATTTGAAGGGGGCCTGCTTGCAGTACTGGGAGAACATCTAGCCTGGCTAGTAGAGGGGGTTCTACAGGTAAGCATCTCCAGGTTGGTGGCTACGCACGAAGCATCGGAAACCATCCAGGTGCAATTAACCATAGGCAAAACTGCTCTACAATTTGTAGCATGCTACAGGCCACCCTCTCAAACTCAGGAAACCCACACAGCCTTCCTGAAGACACTGGAGGGTATAAATGTATCACCAAACACCATCATATTGGGTGACTTCAACTACCCGAATATAGACTGGGAACATTACTCAAGCCCCAACTTTCTAGCCCAAAGGTTCCTGGAGTTCATAAATTCAAATGCCATGGAACAACTAGTCACCGTCCCCACAAGAGGAGAAAATATACTAGATCTCATCATCACAAACATGGGGACAAAATGCTCCACACCGATATCCCTCTTTGGTGAGATCAGATCATAAACTAATCTCACTAGAAATCCACATCCTGCCCCCACCCCAAACAAAAAAGACCACAGTGAAGAACTTCTCTAAAGCAAACTTCACACTACTCAAGACAGGTGTGGTATCCTTCAAGGCCCCGAGCCAATGGAAACCACAACCCAAGCTGCGGAAGCCCTTACAAATGCCTTCTATGAACACCTTCAGGACTGCATGGATCAGGCAATCCCAAATAAAACCAAGACTCTTTCCACCAAGGGCAAACGTCCAGTCTGGTGGACCCCAGCCATAAACAAACTTTACAATAAGAGGAGAAAGCTATTACATGATAGAGCAAAATCCCAAAAAGGGAAGGCATCTTTGATCAGTACTAGCAAGAAACTACGATCCCTCATAAAATCATCCAAGGCCAACTTTGAGAAAAAAATTGCCATAGATTCAAAAGACAATCATAAGGCCTTCTTCAGCTATGTCAGAAACCTGGGTGGAAACTCCCAGATATGCTCAGAATTAGTCCAAAATGATACAAAAATCATTGAACCCACAGACATTGCCAATATACTGGCAGACAGGTTCAGCGCAAACTTCACCCCCCTCTCCCCCCCAAAAGGAGAGATAACTATCCCAACAGAGCGTAGCCTCCCAGATATCTCAAATGCGCAGGTGAAAGCTGCTCTCTCTAAAGCTAAAAACACAGCATCAATGGGACCGGATGGTGTCCCCGGCTGTGTGCTACATGAACTCAATGAAGAACTAAACCCGCACATAAGGCAGCTGTTTAATCTTAGCCTTACCACAGGATATGTGCCCAAGGAGTGGCGTACGGCAACTGTGGTCCCACTCCACAAAGGCGGTGCCTCTACGGACACTGGTAATTACCGCCCCATAAGCTTAACAAGCCTGGTCTGCAAAGCTATGGAGAGGATCATAATGGAACTCATAAACAAGGACATAGGGGACTTGCAGACCTTGGACCCAACCCAGTTTGGCTTTGTCAAGAGCAGATCTTGCCTTTTGAACTTGGTTGACTTCTTCGAAACAGTTACCAAGGCCATTGATGAGGGAAAGGCAGTCCATACAGCCTACCTTGACCTTGCAAAAGCTTTCGACACAATACCCCACTCGGGTATCATAGAGAAACTTACCAGCTTAAATGTAAACCCATATGTCACAAGATGGGTTGCAAACTGGCTAAAGGACAGAACCCACAGGGTTAGAGTTGCTGGAGCCATGTCAGATTACAAGTGGTGTCCCACAGGGCTCAGTCCTTGGCCCCCTATTGTTCGGCATCTACTTCTCAGAAGTACAGGCAAACATAGGAGGACTATGGCTGACAAAGTTTGCAGATGACTGCAAACTGGGTGCCATAGTGGATAGTACATCGGACACAGACATCCTTCAGAGGGGTCTCACGGAAACTGATAGCTGGTGCCAGAGCCATGGCCTGAAGTTAAACGCAAAAAAGTGTATAGTCATACCCTTCGGGAAAAACAAGGTAACCCCAATCTACCATATAGGTGGCAACCCACTAAGCACAGAAGAGATTATCAGGGACCTGGGTACCCAGGTTGACAGTGGCCTCTCGTTTGACACTCACATTGCTAAAGTGGTTCGAAAGACCTTCTACATTGCCCATCTGATCATGAAGGGATTCACATCCAGATCAAGTGAGGTCATTGTTCCCCTGTACTCTTCACTTATCAGACCAGTGATCGAGTACAATGCCCCATTCGGGATGTATCTCACCCGACACCTTCAGCAATTGGAGAGACCCCAAAAGTTCCTCACCAAAAGGATAAAGGGACTCCAAAACCTGTCATATACTGCCAGACTGAAGAAACTCCAACTCTATTCAGTTGCATACTGTCTGCTCAGAGGTGACCTGTGCCTGACATACAAGGCCATGACCAACCAGAATTAATGGACATGCTCCACCTCAAAAAATCCAAATCCACCAGAACCACTAGAGCAAGTGACTTAAACCTTAGCATGGATATAAATAGGACGTGCTGGAGGGATAGATTTATCACCCAGAGACTCCCCATGCTGTGGAATAAAATCCCGGTCCATGTGAGGCAGAGCACCTCGCTGGCTCTGTTCAAGAGAAATCTTGACCGGTGGATGGGAGATCGTAGGTTTACCCCGGGAATCATCTCTGTGTCACTGCTGGACAGAGGCACAACAAACTAATGGGCACATTACTTCTAACATAAGGGGTGGCGTAAGCCACATAACTTTGGGCTAGGCTTATAAATGCCTTAGGGCAGATAGCCTAGTATAAACCTATGAACCTATGAACCTAAAAGCTTTCAGGGCCAAAAGGACTGTTGTCATTTCCCTCACACCGACATGTTTCTTTTGGAGAGCAGGTTGTCAGGTCTCCAGTATCATGAAGCCCTTCATGGTAGCCCACCATCTTAGGTCTGATGTGCCTGTATGCATGTATTGAGTTGGGGTGGGGGTTGAAGTATAAGGGCTGGGTTCATTTGGATTTGTTGTATCCACCAACTTAGTTCTGCTCTGAGGCAGGACAAGAGTGGAATCTGAAAATCTAGAGGGTGATCGTGTCGGGACCACATATTCAAGTACCACTGCAGTTTTCGCATATGCATCCTGGCCAAAGGCAGCATAGGGTTGGTGGCTGCCATTAGACCCAGAACCCGTAGGAATTGTTTTGCTGATATCTGCTGAACCTGTATTAGGTCTTGGAAGTGGGTAGAGAGAGCTTTGTCCTGATGGAGGAATGCCCGCATCAGGTCTGTACTGATCCTGCAACCCAGAAAGATTTTGTCCTGCTGAAGGGTTAGGGATGATTTTGGGATGTTGAGGGTGAACCCCAAGCCTTGCAGCAGGGAAATGGTGAACTGCAGATGGTTTTGTAAGGTGTCCTCTCTGTCTGCCAGAATGAGGATGTCATCTAGGTAGGGGTACATTAGAATGTCTTTGGTTCTACAAAAGGCTATTGCTGAGACCAGGCATTTTGTGAATACCCTGGGTGCAGTAGATAAACCAAAGGGCAAGGCTGTAAATTGAAAGTGAGAACAGGGCTCAGTAAAACACAAGTATTTTCTGTGACGGGTTTTATGGGGATATGGAGGTAGGCCTCCTTTAGATAGAGTGTGGCCATAAAGGCCTGTGCTGGCAATAGTGGGAAAAGGGTTTGTAGGGATAACATTCTGAAAGATGGAACTTTTAGGAAGAGGTTTAATAAGGACAGATCCAGAATTGGCCTCCAAGGGCCATCTTTTTTGGGGACAAGAAATAATCTTGAATAAAAGCCTTTTTTCCTCTTGTCCAGGAGGAACAGGTTCTACATTTCCATGGCTCAGAAGATCCTGCAGGATCTGAGGAATAAGGTGCAGTTGATTTTTTTTTGGGGGGGGGATGGAATGCCCCTTATAAGAGGCTTTTCTTTCCAAGAGAGGATTCCTCTTGTACTACTGCCAGCACCCAGTGGTCTGTGGTGATGGTTCTCCAAAGGGGTACGCAGTGGGAGAGGCAGGTTGACAAGGGAAGGTGGGCAATGTAGTCACACATTGTTGGAGCCATTTCTGTCATGAAAGGGCTGTCTGAGTAGGTTGAGAGGTGGCTGGTCTGGATGTGGTCTGCCTCCTGGCTCCTTTTCTATGCCTGGAAGAGGATCGAGTAGCAGAAGAGGGGGTCCTCCTGACAAAGGTAGTTTTAGCAAGGTAATTTCTATAATATTTAGGAATGAGAGACACCATCAGGTGCTTAATATCTTGGAGCTCTTTGCTTTTCTCATGAAGGTTTTTAAAAATGTCTGCAGACTGCTTACCTAACAGGAGGTTGTGGTTTGGAGGGGCATCCAGAATTTTAGACTTGAAGTCTTCTGGTAGGGGTTGAAAGCGTAGTCATGAGTATCGGCTTAGTACTGATGCAGAAGCAGAGGCGTCTGCTGCATGATAACTGCATCTAATAGAATGTCTGGCCACTTGAAAAGCCAGGGACAGTTTTGATGCTACCTCTGTTTTGCTAAGGCAGTCAGGCATGGATGACAGGAGGGTAGAAGCTTGTGATACTAGGTCCAAAGCATATTTTATCATATGGGTTTGGTAGTTGATAGCTCTAAAGGCTAGGGTGGAAGAGGTATACACCTTCTTGCTTATCCTGTCCATGTTCTTACTGTCTTTGTCAGTAGGCAAAAGGGATGAAGAGGGAATCAGTCTTGACTGCTTGTCAGGGGATACAGCAATCACTGCTGGGTCTGCCAGGGGTGGTTTTACCAGGAATTTTTGTTCATCCGGCACTTTATAGAAAAGGTCAGGTCTCTTAGGAGCAGGTGGTTGAGAGTCTGGGTTTTTGATGTTGAAGAGAATGCATCAAGGTAGGCAGGTGTAACTGGTGGAATGGCTGAAGGGGAGGGAGATTCCACTTGAAGTAACTCAAAGTATTTCTTTCGAGTTTCAGTCATTTGGGAGTGTCCCATTTGAAGTACTTTCATCTTTGAGATGGTCTCCCCCCAAAGGTGATATCCTCCGGTGGAGAGTCTCCTTCTATGGTTTCTTCATCAGGGGAATAGTATTCTAGTGGAGAAGCAATTTGAGATGAATAAGTAATGGACTCATCAGAAGAGGAGTAGTAAACCTCCTGTTCTTCCCCTTCATGAGAAGTAGGAAGGTGGATTGAAGAAGGTGAGGTAGGGCCTAGGGCTGAGAACAGGAATGGTGGAGGGTGGAGGTTGAAGAGGCTGTGGGCCCTAAGGGCTATGACGGCCTGCATCAAGGAGTGGGTGAAAGACTGCCAGTCAGAAACTCCCTCCATGGGGGGGGGGGTATGTGTTTAGTTTTCTACTTCCTTTTTAAAGGAGTAGTCCTACGAGAAGGCCAGTTTCAGTGGTTTGGATTGGAGCTGGGTTTCAAGTAGTGGCATTTCAGTCGGTCGTCAGGCAGTGGCTGGTTTCCCCTCAACATTGGTTGGGACCGACATCTGAGCTGCCTCCGGGGACATGCAGGCCATTACTTCTGAAGTGGCTTCCTCAAGAGGAGGCGAAGTAGACGGCTCTGACGTCCCTCAACTCCTGAACTGGAAGCTGTCCAGGTGTCCGATGGCGGAGTGGCAGAAGTACCAGGCCTTGGCAACTTGGCCTTTTTTCATGGTGGTTCAGTTGGGGTGGCCGAATCAGGATCCATCCTGAGCGCTAGTTTTTTTAAGCCTCAGAGTTTCTAGATACAGATTAAGGGTGGCCAGATGGCTTCTGACTGTCTTCGGTACAAAGGGTTGGCAAATAGGGCAAGAGGTAATGGTCATGTTCTTGGCCTAGGCAAAAAAAAAAAAACAATGGTCATGCGTGTCCTTATGCGGAATCTGGCACCCACATCTGCATTTACCCTTCTTAGCAGACATCGACTAATAGAGGAGGGGAATAGCAAACAAAGCTCAAGCAAGCAAAACAAAACAAAATCCCCAACGGGGTACTTAGCTTTTAGACATCTTGAAAGTAGAGAACCAAAGCGATCAATGTGACGGTCAACTGCAACTGAAAAGTTCTGAAGTCTGTGTACAGACATCACATTTAAGGTCCCTGGTTTATGGCCCTACGTGCGATGTCCCACTCACCTGCAGCAACTAGGCTTAAACTTTTGTATAAAAGCAGGCGTTCGGGTCACCTGAGGTGGAGAATCTCATACTAAGAATACTGCAACATAGGAATAGAAGGACATCTAATATTAGTTTTAGTCCCCTGAGCACAGAATATGTTTTTGGCAAAATGACAATTGCCATTTGAGGTAGTAAAGAAACTGAATTCTCTGAAGTATAAGGTTCATCCTGTCAAAAAGAGACCAGAACAAATTTATCATATGACTGAAACCATTGAGGGAGGTGCAAACATCTGCAGTCAGCATATATCAGCAGAGTTACTCAAATAAGTGAAAAGAAAATAACATCTGTACTTCTTGTATAAGGGAATGACAAACAGTCTAAGCAACAAATAAAAAAGCATTACAGAATTTTTGTTAAGAATGGATTGCTAGGACTACTCACTCTGTCCAGCAGTGTGCTTTTTCACTTCTTTCTCACTTGTAATCAGAACTGTGGAAGTGAACTACTCCATTATCAAGCCTACTTTCAACACTCAAGATCTACCTATACTTCAAACAGAACCCAGACGTCCATCACTAATTTTTTCTTCTCATTACTGAATTGCCTTTTTCTGCCCTCTTGCCCTTTATTCCATGCTCACTTGTAACCAGAGTTACGGAAGTGAACTACTCCATCAAACCTACTTTCAACACTCAAACTATTTATACTTCAAATGGAATCCAAAAGTCCATCAATATTTTTTTTTTCTTATCATTGAACTGCGTATGCATTTCACATTGTTTTATTACTTTTTAATTAAAGCTTCTGCTTTCTGATCTGTTAGTATGCAAGAAAACTTTACTGACATCCTTACATGGGCTCTGGAACGACATGATGGAGAGCCTCCCTCCAACTTTCTACAGCTACCCTATGTGCCCTGAAACATCTGTCAGAATAGCGATTACATGGAGACACTTGCATTGTTGTTTCAGAGATAACCCCATGCTCAGGCAAGTGCAACCAGATGATCTGAGTAATAAATTGCCTTTTTCCAGCTGCCTGAGCTCACAGTTACCAGGGAAATGCCTGTGTGTTTCCGAGGCATAACAATCAGTTTCTCGTCATGAATTTTGGACAAAGCCAAAAAAAAAACAGAGGAATTTTTTTAAAACATTACTAATTAATTTAACAAATTAAACAGAACAGGTTTTGAATCAACATGTGCTTTCTGAACAATAGAAGTATGAAACTTCAAAGTCTGGCATTAGTTACAAGACTGTAAATCCTCTGCAGACCTCTCAACTTTTTCCTAAGAATTCTGGACAAAGCCACAAATAATGGGGGATAAAGGGACAAATTTTAAATATTGCTTTTATAAACTTAGAAAGTTGTTAGAATAACAAGTTTAACATTAACATGCATTTTCTGAATGATACAAAGTCTCAAACTCAAATGTCTCATTATTTAGTGAGCACAATCCAAAACAGTTTGCCAGAAAACCACAAATTTTATGAGGAAGAGACCATAAATATGAAGCAATAATCTGGACATTCTGTGAAATTGTGGAGAGTTGAGAGGTATGATCCTGAGTGTTTTACCAGAAAATAAAGCATTTTATGAGCACCAAGGCAAAAATATGAAGTAAAATCGAGGATGTTTTGAAAAATGCTGGGCAGTTTATTTATTGACTGCAATTTGTTTAGCAGGTAAGCAAACTGGCCTATTGACCATTTTCGGCCACAACCCGGGATCAAGACCAGTAAAGACAAAAATTTAAACAAGCACAATAAGACATTGCATTCATGTACATCAAATCTACTTTCAGAACATACATCTTAACTGTACAATGTATTTATGATTCCCTCAAGTTAGCACACAGCTGTATGTTTACTGACCTTCACTCACTGAGTACTAGGATGGGCTTTGGCTCTCCTAATAGCCTGTTTTAGGCATAATTTTCCACAAAGGTACATTTCATTGGAGCTAGACTGACCTGTTGATGTATTTAACTATTCATTCATTCTCTTAGGCACACTTTACGCCCTTCAGGACCCTTATGGAGGTGGGCAGACATTTCCAGACAAACTATGGGAGTAAGACATAGAACCATTTAGATTCATGGACATTCCAAGACAAACTAGTTTTACAACCATTCACTCCTTGCCTGTACTCTCACTTTTGTCTGAAGAAGTACAGGTATTATCCTGTACGAAAGCACATACTTTATCAGGAACAAACAATTATTTTGAGTGCTCCTTGGTCCAGTGCCATTTTTTTGTTTATTTTCTAGTTTGTTTCTTGTTTTCCCAGTGACTTAACAACCACCCCACTTTGCAGTCATCTGCAAACTTTGTAACCTAGCGATGTTGGCTCTCCACTTGGAGATCTGAGAAATGAATACCAAAAATGACACATCTCAGCACTAAGCCTTGAAGGAAATCGCTGGTCACTTTCATACTGAATGATGAGGCATCTGCATTTCTCATTGTGTCGGCTCTCTCTTTCAGCTAATTTGGAATCCATATTATCAGATATGGGCCAATTTTTTAAATAATTAGCTTTTGTGTGATGCCAGCATGGGAATGGTGCTGAAGGCCTTTGTCAGGTCAAGATACACTATATGCACTACATGAGCATCATCTACAGCCTCTGTAACCTTTTTGAAGAAGTTTATCAAGTTAATAGACAAAATCTACCCTTCACAGAGCCAAACTGATATCTATATCTATATATATCTATCTATATATATATATATATATATATATATATAGATATATATATATATATATATATATATGACAGGATAGTGATTATCCAGTTCAGCTGTAAGACCACCCTTATGGAGGGACATCACCACTGCAGTACGCCACTCATAAGGGACAATGCCAGTAGCTAAACATAAGTTAAACAGCTTGAAGAGTGTTTCTGCAAGGACATGAACACTATTAAGCAACCAGGTATATGATATTAGTAGTAAACAGACACGATCAAAAGAATGGTTGTATACCAGAAATTTGACAAAACCAAGCATCTTGCATGTTTTTTTCTTACCCAGATATTACACTCCATAAAACATTTTATAACACTGTAACAGAGCTTGTTGATAAGCTGTGTGACGTACTTGAAGTGTTTTGTTTTATGACTTACCTGTTACACCACATGTGGTGCATAAAGTGCCAATCTGCACCTTTACTGTATCGGTGAACGTTTTCAGTCTTTGAAGGGAAAAAAAAACCTGTGTGAAATTTAAGTGCTGATGACACTAAGGTTTAATGCTGATCAGTGATGTCACTGAGGGCAAAACATGAGAGGTATCCATGGCCTTTAATGACTTCATGTTGCACATGCTCAGAGAGGCTTCCATTAAAGTCTATGGACAGCCACCTACCTTACATGGCATCATGCAGGGAAAATTTATTGGGGTCATAGTTTTAATAAGAAGTTTACAAAATTTTTTTATTTAAAAAAAAAAAAAAAAGGACCATGTAAATATATAACTTGTGCAACTTTTATCACAGCATTTAACCCACTGGATGCTGAAATGCAGTAATGTATTGAGGCAAAACAATTTAAAAAGGGGAAATCCCTGGCAGTACTGAATATTTTGACTTTGGCCTTTGAGGAAATAAAACTCTAGAGAAAGGATTCCTTGGGACCCAGCTGTCCACTGTTCCCTGCCCCCCCCACCGCATGCCCCCAATGTACCCCCTACTAGCCACCCAAGCTTTGCCACAACATTTAGATTATTTTTTTCTTGTTTTCTCATACTTTATTGTACTCTTCAAATTGTTCCCACATTCTCTCAATATATCCTAATCCTAACTAGTCAAGAATGCACCATAATATATGAGCAAGAAATAATCAAATGAAGCTGGAGGTGTCAGTCCCCTAGAATCCACTGGGTTCCAGATGCTCTAAGTTGTATTTTAGAATTGTTTTCAAAACTTCTGAACCAAAGATGGCATGAAACAAAGAAATTCATTCTTTCTTCCTGCATCCATTCACCGCTCCATAAATGGCCAAAGACTGCAGTGTAACAACTGTGGAGGAAATAAGCTGATTGAGCTTCAGAAGCCACGGAGTTCTACATACTCTGAGGTACACTTCAGAGCTTTTTCTTCAGACTTTTGTTATGGTTAAGGCCTGCACAAAAATCATAACTAAGTAAAGAAAATCAGTCTTATTTTTTTCAGTTAAGAAATAAGTTGTGTCCAAGGCTTAATGATTTATGTTGACAAAAAATAGTTTCCAATAAACCAAGAAGATAAATTCTTGCAATGATATATGAATCATACCTTAGAATAGTTTCGGTTTCCCTGTCATAAGAAAAAAAAAAGATTGTCACCTACTGTGTGTATAACTTTGATGTTAGACAGGGATGAAAGTGAATGAATAAATGTCCTCAGTCATATATTTCAAGTTGCTGATGTCACACATCATACACCTTGTCTCTTCACCTCCACCTTCAAATGACAGCTACTTTCGGGATATCCATGTGACAACCAGAAAACAGTAAAATTGTTTTAACTTGTCGATCTCAGATGAATATTCACAATATGCCTCCTTACCCCTACCCCCCTATGTTAGCCACCTATATACACTTCTGATATGTGATTGTGAAAAAAGTGGAAAAAAATTATCACAGTCATATATTCCAGTTTGTTTTTAATAGACACTACACCGCCCCTACACAAGCTAGAGCGATCTTGTGAGCATACCTCTGAAGTTTATGCAAAAGTTAAAAGAAATAATAACCACACTGTCACAGACCCACACAAGCTATAGTGACCTTTTTTGTATACCTCTTAGGTTTAAATATTTTCTCCAATGTCAAACATGTTGCAGTGACCTTCTGTGAACATCTCTTTACTTTGACTGTGAAGAGAAATTAATAATACTTTCACTGTTCCCAGCTCCCCACCACCTCCCAGACACCCGCTATAGCAAAGCACACCTCTGAGCAGGGCCATCTGTGGAATATGAGAGTCCTGGGCAGAGCTCTGTGTTAAAATCCACTGCTACAACATGATATGTGCAGAGGCTGCTAGGGGGTCTAGGTGTTCTAGGTCTTATTTTTGAAAGATAATGACTTTTACTGTATGTATAACCATGATTATGCTCTGAATTTGGGCATGCTTGGAAAGCACCATTCTGACATCTGAAAGGTTTTTAACAAGTTTTTAAGTACCTTTTTACTAGTGTTAAGCTTTAGTCACACACTTGAGCATTAACCGCAATCAGTGGTCACACAAAAGAGTGGTGGAACATGTTAAACACTTCATTTGGACTTTTTTAAAGTCTGAGTGAAGTGTTCAAACAGTCTGACTAAAGTGTTTAACAGCTTCTCACCCCTCTTCTGTGGTGGCTGATCTCTGTGTGGCAACAATAAGTGTGTTATAGCACTACTATACTTTTTTCCTCTAATTTTTGAGTATATGGAGACTGGATCACATACTACGCAGGTGCAACTTCAGCTTCGTTTGTAATTTTCTATGAGATTTTTGTGCAGCCATTACAGATGAAACTCATATTTACACTACATACATCTTGTGCAACAGATATGTTTCTATTATGGTAGTAGACAGTTAAAAAACATGTCCTTTTAGATCAGTACGTGCCCCTTATGCCCCCCAAGCCATCAGTAGCTTTTGACACCTTTGGTGTCTTGACGCACACTGCTGGCGGATGTTCCCATTTACAAATATCTTTTACCTCTGCTTCATTTGATATTTTTATCACTCTCTTCAGCAATCTATTTACTGTTTTCACTAATTTGGCAAATATCACAAATTGTTTTAGGCACATGTTTTTTTTTTTCACAAAAGCTCTGCCATTATCTTTCTCAACTTACTTTCTGGTGCCTGACTATCTTTGTTAGCTGTACATTACTATCCGATTTCTGGTAGCAGCAAACGGCTTAAAAAAACTCTCAGCAGCTCTGCTTTCAGTGGGGCTCAATGTTATCTTGCATCTACTAGCCTTATCTATCTTTCTGCATCTCCAAATTATATTGCTTACCTTCCCAGGCATCATTTTTAACACACTGTAAATCTTCTCTGCATCTCTGGATCATTAGAATTACTTGATCCATGCAGCAGTGTGTTTTACATTAGTATGTGTGTTTTTTAAAATTAGGTACGTTAATCAAGAGCAAAAGTAAGGACCAGTTTCGATAATTGTAACCGAACAGTTTATTATAATAACAAATAAGCGCTTTCGCTATGTAATAGCTTCATCAGATCAAATACTTTCTGTTATACAAGTTGCTTAAATACTAAAGTAGAACATTTGATCCATTCAAAACAGCCAATCATTGGGACATATTAATTAATTCCTTTCTAAATTTAAAACAATAGTACATAAATAAAGTGCGAAGTGAGACTTTAAAAAACTTCAAAATATTTCTCATCTAACAAGTACATATTCTAAACATAGAATGTGTGCATATCATAATTTTAATAGTTGTATATATACATATAAATATAAGAATCTATAAAATATAAAATATATATAATTATATAATATATATAAAAAAACTACTAACTACATATAACAATTTTACATAATAAAATCAAATTATATATAATATATATATATCTAATAAATATTAAATATTAAAAATGCCTATAAATTACTTTATATGTCGACGTTGCCTGAGTGTTGGTTTAATTGATACTTTATCATTTAGTCCTGAACCTCTGTCTGCTTTCAACAAAATAATCCAGTTATTTTCTTTTTCTTCAGTACGTGTTACTATATTACCGCCTCTCATGTTAGGTTCAATTACCTCTAATACCCTGAACTGGAACTCATGAGAAATACTGTTTAAAAAAGTGTGTTTAGCTAAAGCATTCTGCATATTATTTTTTCTAATGTTATAAATATGCTCCCTTATTCTATCACGTAGTGGGCGATTTGTCTTTCCCACATAAAAGGATGAGCATACTTTACATACTGCCAGATAAACAACATTAGTAGTCATACAGTTAGCAGCAATCTTAATACAAAACACTTTACCATTATCAGGGTGATGAAATTCTGTACTACTATCAATATAAATACAGAAGTTACAATGCCCACATTGTTCTGTATGGCCTGAATTAATGGGATATTTATCCTTCTTGGGGTAACATAGAAGCCTCTTCAAATTACTTTTATTTACTTTTTGTTCTAACAAGAGCATTTGCCTGTGTGAGCAGCATTTTATTTATTTATTAGTATGTGTGTGTTTTATTTTTTTCACTTGATGTACTACAAACTGCCACTTCATTTGTCATAAAGTAATATTATCGCAGTTTAAAATTGCAGAATGTATATTAAACATTGGTAGTAGTGTCTGTGTTTGAGTCAGTCTGTGTGACTTCTCAGCTGTTACAGGATTAGACATACTGCATTCATGATATGCTCTCATTTTAATGTAATTTTGCCTAACAATGTAAACTTCTTGGCATAGTAGTTATATTTGCAATATGATGGATGAGCTATTTTGTACAGCTGCAAACGGAGACTTAATGTAGTTTCAGTAAATCTGTTTCAAGAGCAGCATAATCTTTGAACTTGCACTCTATTTTGATTGCATAATTCCCGTTTGAAATACTATTAGTATTTTTAATTTACAGCTGTAACAAACAGCTGTAGTTATCTACTGCACATATTTCTTCTGCATGACATGCTATAACATTTCTATTAGAGCTAATCAGCACCCATTTAAAACTGACATTATTTCTCCACTCTAGAACTAAAAAACACAGGAAAAATACAGTGCTAGCAGCACTACTGTGCCAACAAATCCACAAAAAATACCAGCACTGAAGAGGTACCAAGGCAGACAAAAGACTCTAGGTTCCACAGCAACCGAAACTTTTACTGAAGAATAATTACAGCAATTTACTGTCCACTCTTACTGTAGAAGATTACTGTGTGAATTGGTAAGTACTTATCTTGTCTACATTTTACACACCTTAAAAGCAATAATGAAAGTGAACAAAACATGTTGTCAGTGTAGAGTGCAGGATTTACAATGATCAATATATAAAGAAAATTTTAGTTGTTGTTGTTGTGTCTTTCGGCTTTTCCTAATTAGGGGTCGCCACAGCGAAATTCCGGTCCACTAATGACTGGCAGTAGATTTTTTACGTGCCGAGTTGCCAGCCCTGACGCACAACCTTCAGCAAAGGTACGCCCATTCACGCATGTCTCCACACAGAAGACGCTCTAGCTGAGAATCGAACAGGACAACGTCTTACTGTGAGGCGACAACGCTACCGCAGCACCACCACCCCAGTTATAAAGAACATTTTAGTAAAATCACATTTTACTGTTATCATACTACAACAGATTATATGAAAGTTTTAACTGTTACACAAACTAAATGTACAGGTCAGTGCAACTTGAAAATGCATCTTGATATATATATATATATATATATATATATATATAGAGGATCCAGACACATGCTTGACTAGCATATGTCCGAATCACAAAACATCGAACACACATACACGAAACTGTTAAACATTGACAAGCGCTTCCGTGTATGTGTGCCTGTTTCGTAGATCGGACTACAGTGCGGGTAAGGGAAAATTCCCTTTTCCCCACTGTAGTGCGATCTCGGAGTGAGAATAATAAAGTAAGGGAGGTGTGGGGGTACAGGGGGGCGAAGTTCCTCTGCAGAAACGTAGATTTTTTTTTTTTGAACTACACATACACAGAAGCGCTTTTTGATGTTAAGCGCTTTCATGTATGTGTGTTCGATGTTTTGTGATTCAGACATATGCTAGTCGAGCATGTGTCCTAGACCCATATATATATATATATATATATATATATATATATATATATATATATATATATATATATATATATATATATTCACTGATAAGAAGAATTTAAATAAAATATCAAAATGCCTACAATTCATTTATTATTTCACTGTTACCCGCGTTAATACTCTGAATTCAAGACTGGAAAAATATCATGATTAATATGACTGTAATACCACACTTTCATTATATATATGACCATAACAGAGTCACATAGGGCCTTGTTAAAAGGAATTCCGTTGCCAATCTGTCTCATTTACAAATCTCCTCTCACATGATAATTTTGTAGGATAATTTAAAGTCCTCTCCCTTGATAATACAACCACTGAAGTCATTTCTCATAGCAAATTAGGGATGATAGTGGATGATGATCTTAAATTCCACCTGCATATATAAAATTGCATAAGAAAAAACTATCAAAAACTATGGCCTATAGAGCCAAAACCTTTCTGAATGATGTAATTAAAATTACACTTGCCAATAGTTATCTCCTCGCCACACTTCTTTATGGTGCTCTCATCCTTACTAACCTTCAGGCATCACAAAAAACAAAACTTGAACAATGCTATAAAAGTTGATAAATTTGTAGCAAATACCCCTTTCAGAACCCACCACTGCATAGCACTAAAAAGCCTAAATTGGTAAGAATTATCACATCAACTAACATATATGCAGCTTCTTACCACCTATACAATTATCCAGAATCCATCTGCTTGTCCAGCACTAAATAACATTCTACACAACTATGTTCACAGTTGGTCATTACGATCCAGTGACCAAGAACTCCTGTCTGTCCACAATCCTATTAAATCTGCTGGGCATAGTCTGTATTTATACCATGTTGCTAAAGCCAAAACTCCTTACCTCTATTCATCAGGTCAATACCTTCCTCCCATCCTTCAAAACCATTATTCTGAAAGACTTCCAAGCCAAAAGCTGGCTTTGTTCTTGCTCAACACCAGCATAAACTATATTCCGAAATGTGAACAAATACCTATTCATACCTTACATTTCCTTCCTCTCCCTTCTTCATTCACTTCCTTACTTCTATCAGTTTTTCTCTCATGGATTTCTCTCTAAATATACCGTAAACCTACTTTTCCCTCACTCTGTATTGCAATTCCTGTTTGTATTATACTAACTTACCTTCTTCTTAAAATGTTTTATAATAGTTTGGAGCTTTTCTTCCCAGACCTCCGCTGAAAATGGGCTCTTACCCAGTAGTTCATTCCAGTTATCAAATGTCAAATAATGTCAGAAATTAGGTTATCTCAAATACACAGAAATTACTCTTCCATGGGGAGCAAGCTATGACTGCATACAGTGGTCACAGCAATAATACATTTTTATAGTCTCATACAGATTGCAAGCTTTTTTCACACCTATCACAAATATTTTTCATGGTTTCTAAATTATGTTTGTGGAGAAAGGTCAACCCTGAATATGAGGTTATGCACAAGTGGCAATCTTTTTCAAATACATAAAGGTGACAGCCTTTTAACACTTCACTAAATCAAAACTACCATTACATGGTCTTTTCTAATATGGTAGACAAATATAATTTGTGTATGTGCTTGTGTACACACAATTCCAGACATATCTGTTAATTTATTTTTAGAAAAAAGTATCTTTTAGATTATTTAGTTTGCTAGATTTATTTAACCAGTCAATCAACAGTCCACATACAGGCAGCTGCTATTAAATGTTTAAGGCCATTCAACATGATGTTGTTTGTCTTTCGGCTTTTCCTGGTTAGGGGTCGCCACAGCAGAACTCCGGTCTGCTAATGATTGGCAGTTGTTTTTTATGGTGTCGAGTTGCCAGCCCGACGTTCAACCTTCAACGAAGGCACACCCATTCAACGCATGTCTTTCGAACTCCCACTTGACCACGGGGAGGACATACAGACTCCACACAGAAGGCATTCCCAACCCAAGCCGAGAATCGAACGGGAGAACCTCTTGCTGTGAGGCAACAACGCTACCGCTGCACCACCACGGTATATTAAGGCCATTCAACATACTTCTCTTTAAATAGACCAATAAATGCATGACTGAAACAAAGGAAGAAGAATTGGACACGACACAAATGTTTAACAAGCTCAAGGAAAGCAGCAGAACTCAAGAAGGCACTATTCTTAAATATAAAACAAAACAGAATCATTTAATGCAAAGAAAGTACATTATTTTAGAAGAAAGCACGGTGACCACCTCTGAATGGCAGATTTTAAAACATTGTAAAGAACTGAAGAATGCAAGGGACAGACACAAGACTACATTAGACAAATGCAAGAAAAATAATGCAGCTGTTTAGCTAAACCAACAGCTTACCCAAACAATAGGACAGGAAGACATCCAAAATGGGTATACAGCAATACTTCTGTATTAGGATGCACATTTTTGCTACGTACTTTAACACTTGTCATGCAGCACAGTTACTGTGAATCATAACTTACCAAAATCGCTGAACTCCATCCACCTTGTGCTAATCACTCTTGCATTCAGGATGAGAACCTAAACAACCAGAGGGACAACATTTGTTAATGATGCCTTACCTTTCCTGGTGGTATCCTTCCATCCTTTACCATGTCCACCAAAGGCTGCAGTTCATCTTTTAGTTCTGTTAACTGATAAGGGAGACAAAATGTTCACAAGCTTCAACATTCACTAATATTACTATTTGTGCTAACACAACATACACTAACGCAATGGTTCAATTGAGTCGTATAAGTAATTGCTCTCCTGTACAAGAAAATAAAGAATAAAGGGCTATGTGACAAATACTTAATATGTTTAAGCAGTAGACATCTATATGCTAAATATGCCATACTACTAATTTGAAGTTTGCAGTCTTACCTTCACATACAATAATCTGCACATTGGCTTCACAGCAGTAAACGCAATCATGAACAAATGTAAAAACTTCACAAAATTTTAAAACAATAGGCAGCCATAGCAGGGATTGCATTTATTTATTTATTTCCATTTGTTGACCGGGAGTGTCCGACTGGACTTAGGTCCATTTTCAGCGGAGGACCAGGGAGAAAAGCTCCACAGTTAAAATAAACGGACAGTAGTTACATTTGATTACATAGCGATTAACAATTTAACATAGCAATTACTTACAACATATTTACAAATGAAGAACACAGTACATCAGTAGACAACTAGAATCTTTATCTGTGAAGTACATAACAGACATCAGCAAATGTTACAATAAGAAGTTCCTGCTGTATAATAAGTCCTAGGCTTATGAGCATCTGAGCTTGCTATAATCAAGGTAGTTAGTGGAGTGGAAAGAAAGGTAGTGGTTGGATGGGGTGGGTGATAATAGAGTGGGAGTTGCACGGGCATAGCCAGATGTCATAATGTCATAGGCATACTGTCAAGATTAACCCACACATGGAGTATGACGCACAGTGCGGGTAATGGGCCTGGCCACTACCATTTCATAGCATAATTTTAAGACTTATCATGGTGGAAAGCTGTCAGTAATAAAACAAAAGCTGTGTATGCTCAAGCCAAACTTCTGTAAAAAAAATCTTTACAGGATCTGTGCTTGAAGAATGTGAAAGAAAATAAATAAATGCAAAGCCATTTATCTCGGAGTCATTTAAGATGTCATTAAACTCAATATTCTGCAGACTGCTAAGAGGTCAACTGTGTCCAGTAAGGAACCCTCAGACTCATTACTGATGGATTTACTGCACATTAGCAAGTCAAATGCCATCAGAAGTACTCAGTCTAGGCTAGAGATCTAAATCCCTTCTGCAACATCAACAGAACGGTTTGGAGTACAGGTATATCTTGCAGAGGATACAACTACTGTGGAACAGACTCTCCATCCACATAAAACTTCATCCCTGTCCATATTCAGGCACAAGATGGGAAACAAAAAATTTACCTCAGGACTGCCCCCTCTACTACTATCAGACACAGGCAGCTTTTAAATGCTTTATCCCAAGCATGGGTCCCCTCAAATTATCTATGGTATTAACCCAGTTATCCTCATTAAGGGTAATGTATAAATATCTACCATGGGAGGGGGTAAGGCCAATCTATAACCAAATGGGATAGGTTATTTCGAGCACAAAAAGGAAAATTGGCTAGGCTTAAAATGGCCTGCAAGGTCAGTTAGCCTAGCACTTGCCTTTGAATTTACATTTGTTACAGTGGAAAGCAGCCAGTAACAGAATAATGACTACATTTTCTCAGACAACTTCCCATTAAAAAGAGTTGAATAAGGTTCCATGCTGGAAGAAAGTGAAAGAAATACAAACAATAAAACTAACAATGCCAATGTCACTAACTTTTCACTACCTAAACAATCTTGGTCTCAAAAATGCAAAAGGGAAGCCTTAGAATGCTCCTGAAGTTGTCTTCCTCTTCCTCAGGTCACTCCATTATCATAGTAAATCCACTAAACTATAACTTAAAAGCTTACTCAATGCCATTTTTGGTCTACTGATGTGTAAGGTATAATTTCATGAGTGACACAAGAAATGGAGTACATAGTCAAAACTGAATATATGAAGGCAAAGTTGGCCAGGAGCTGAAATCGGGTGGCCATAATGCTTTGTGATTATTGAGCACAGAACAGAGAAAACTGATATGGTTGAGCACTATCAAAGTGACAAACATCTTGGAAGTGCTAAGTATCAAACTGTGGAACTTAAGACTGTTCACAGCATACCTGAAGCATCAGCAAGTGGTTGAAGTGGAAGATACAGAGTCTCTGCAAAACAAGTAGCCATGTGGCAACTTAAGAGTTAAGCAATGGAGATACAAAACAAACTGAGCAAAATGGAAGCATCAGTTGTTCGAAATGAATAGTAAGACAAGCAGGCAAAACCTGAAACTGTCTGAAGTGCATGAAGGTAATAAAGCAACAGATTTAATGGAATATGCAAAAACCAACAAGACACATTACACTGAATTTGCCAAAAATTTGTTGGGAGTTAACCAGTGAACCATTTGCCAATACCACACTCTGAAATGAAATATGGAATCTCAGGCCAATACTGATGTAGTTTTGACACGTTATAAAAACGACCCAAGGATCTGGCAGTTGTGCCAGTCTTGTAGAACATTATCAGTGGCTGGGTCACCTGCCTGTATTGAACATAATTATTCCAAGGTGATGCCGAAACATAATTTGCAAATTATGAAGGCAATAACAGAAAGTAAAAGGAAAAAGCTGAAGTACAAATTGACACTTCCTATCACTTTGGTAGTGTTTTGAATGAGTGGGCTGCTGAGAATTCAGATAAAGGGATTGTCAAGATAAAACAGTTGCCATTAAGGGTAACATGGCTACAAGTCAAGATAAAGAAACAGGGAAGCTGCCAACTAATTCAATGAAAAAAAAACAAAGGATGAATTGGGATAGTTTACTGATCTGAGTCCTGAGACACGTATGTTTATGAGTACAGCTTGTGGCATGAGATGGCTTGAAAGACATGCTGAATCAACTTGAACTGTATGGACTGGAAAATGCAATAAGTGCAAAATTAAAGTTTTCGTTAGATAATCTACCCAGCATGGTATAAGGACAGGCTACATACTGGTCAAAGCCTTTGGTAAACTTCAAGTTCCCTTATTTAAATAAATGGAACTAGTAGAAAAAAATCTGTGAGATCGTGACTATTGTGTGTCAAACGTGTTATAAATAAATATCTGCTTAGAAAGTTTAGGATTCTTATTAGGTTAAGTCAAAACGATTATGTCAGGAAACATTTTGTCTCTTACATTTTGCAACAGAGACTACAGAAACTAGTTAAATACTTCAGAGAATGGTGAACTATGAACCATATGCAACTGCTAACATTATGTTTCAGCTAGCATATGATGAAGTATGACCCACATAACAATGACATTATGTCTGAACTACAAGATAATAAAATACTAACTCACATGACAGAGTACTCTGAGGCTCAATTTAAATTGAACTTTGACACAATACTAGACATGTTTATGCATGCTATTCGATGAAGAGGAAAAGCTGGACTAAAGGATTTGCTTGTATTAAGATACGTTTCTTTACTGAAGATATACCATGTGCAATGAAATAATATGAAGCATCACAGATTGTGTTAAAAGAAGATGATCCTTGTGTTTAAGCACATTGAGTAAATATATAAAATGCAGTTTCAGCAATTTCCCATACACAAGTTGTTGTTCACGTACACCTCAAAATGAAAATGAAAGGGAGATGTTTTTGGCCCCTTTTTGTATGAACCACTGAAGACATGGGAATGTAATATTACCTTGATCGTACATCAAGTGCCGCGCATAAAAAAGCAAATGGAAAAAATATTTTCATGACTGATTGGAAAAAACAGGATCCACTAATCATTTGGAAAGGCACTGCAAAATAATTTGATATTAAGGAAATTAAGAGTAATCTATGGAAAATGGAAAGAGCTACAGTCATACTATATTATAGCAAATGCACTGATCAAAGACTACATAAAAAGATGAAACTGTTCAATAAGACAATCTGCAAAAGGCTCTAGAAGTACGAGCAAATGCAACATACCCTCATCCACATAGCCAACTTCCCCTACCTCAGACTCTAATATTACCTTCATAAAACTTGCCTATTTGCAACCTCGCCAATACACATACAGACAACACCCACTTTACCTTTCAACCAGTTTCTACAACTCTCATAAAAAAGCTTTTACGTAAACTAAAACCTTGTTCCTCCTCAGCCAACAACTTCCCCCTGGAATACCTAAATCAAGCTGCAGATGCAATAGCAAACCCAGTCAGCA
The DNA here is from genome assembly GCF_019279795.1 of Protopterus annectens. Classification (NCBI taxonomy): domain Eukaryota; kingdom Metazoa; phylum Chordata; order Ceratodontiformes; family Protopteridae; genus Protopterus; species Protopterus annectens. Next base: position 1,752,602,476 of record NC_056728.1, on the reverse strand, counting down.
TTCTTATTAATAAATCAATAACAGAATCCTGTGTCCATAACTTGTGGAAAACGGCACATATTATCCCCTTACATAAAGGAGGCAATTCCACTGACATTACAAATTTCCATCCCTTAGCCAAATGGTCTCTCCTTTCCAAAAGCCTTGAAAGATGTATACATTAACTTATTTTGTAAGAGACAGTGGAGAAAAGTTGATCACCAATGTGCAACATTGCATTTCAGCCAAACCACAGCACCTCTACTGCATTACTATAATTTACAAACATTAGCAATAAAACTTGCAACTGTAATAAAAATTGTATCTGCAGTATTTCTAGATCTATCAAAAGCCTTTGACATGGTCTCTCACAGTAAACTCATCAATCAACTTTCCACCCTGGGTTTAGCATCTTCATCTATTCAATGGTTCTCTAGCTACCTTGCCAACAGGCAACAAGCTGTAAAATGGCAATGATCCATCTATGCATACCTTCCCACTTCCGCAGAAGTCCCACCACATGGATCCATCCTTGACCCTTTACTATTCAATATTTTTATCAATAAGCTATATTCGTCTTTTTCTAAAGGCACCTTGATTCAATATGCAGGTGACTCCACCACCATCTGCTCTTCAAACCCCTTAACTCACCTCCAAGAAATCATTCAACAAGCTGTCATCTCCATTGAAACCTGGCACACAGTGGTACAATTTCTACTCAACCCCCCAAAAAACAAACTCCTCCTCTTTACGACAAAAACTCACACCCCTAACAAAGGATCTTTCAAAATCTTTTCAGCAAATGGCACTGAAATTGAATTAGTCCAGCATACCAAACAATTAAGAGTCATAATAGATTATGATCTTAAATTTGACCTCCACATCCAAAGCAATATCAAGAAAACCCATCAAAAACAAGACACACTGTACAGAAACAAACATTCTCTGAGCACACAAAAATTACTCTAGCCAAAACCTACCTTCTGCCCTCCCTAATCCATGGAACACTAATTCTAACCAATTTACAATCCTCCATAAAAAACAAAACAAACAAACTTGAAGACTGCTACAACAAAATTGCCAAGTTTGCTACTAATTCAGTCTCCTTTTCCCATCACTGTAAAGCTCTGCATACCCTTAATCTGGCTGGAACTCCCCCACCTCTCCTACATTCAACTTATAATAATACATAAAATCATACACAAACCATTCTGCCAGCTCTTTACCCCTTTAAATCAACATATATTTTCCAAAAAGAACTCTTAAGTACTCAGTAGCAAAAAAAATGGAACACCCCTTAACTCAAACCACCAGAACGATTTCTAACCTACCCACCTTTAAATGCTCCCTAAAAGAATACCTTACAAAATCTTGGACCCACTCCTGTGCCAATCCTGGCTGAACTTGCTCACTATACTTCACTCACCCCCTTCAACCTAGATCACACTTCACAACCCTTTCCAGCCTCCTACTCCACTCCTTTTTCGCTTTCCCACTACCTTACCCTTATTCACTTCATCTATGCAAACCTTTCCTCTACCTCTTTCTCTTCCCTCCCTACTCATCTAAGCTACCTGAAGACACCCTACCTTGCATTCTTCTTATAAACTCCTTCTTTCTATCCTTCTTCCTTCTATAAGCATAATATGAACACCTCTCTTATACTAAGACATCACTCAGTTTCACCTCACTGTCTCTAATATCTCTTTAAATATCTTATTAGAAATGTCTCGCATCTCATTTATCACATACTAATCTATGTAACAAATAGTATGACTACTGAGTTTTTCCTCGCACATTTTCTCCAACTCATATTATTGTTTTTCATTGCTCTGTACTATGAAACATTTGTTATACGTTTTTCTCATTACAACATTTTTTCACTCTTATGTTTTGTGGTGTAACACGACACTTTGCGATTTAAAACATCAATACTTGATTTTTTAAATATTGTGATTGTGGAGCTTTTCTCCCCAGGCCTCTGTTGAAAACAGACACTTTCTGGCCCAGTCAGACTTTCCCGGTAAACAAATGGCAAATAAATAAGTTATAAAGTATGACTTGGATTCTATGCACTAATAAAGATTAGCCTATTGGACTGAGTCATTAAGGAAACAATGCTTGCACAGTATATTTAAATAATGTGACAATCTAGGACTGAAAAGAAACGGGATATGAACAGTGATTTACCAATGTAAGACAAGTAAGATAAGCTGGTGAAGGCATACGAGATGCACAAAAAGAAATATGGGGCTGTTAGGTGGAGTTTCCAGCACTAAGCTGTCACAGGACAATTTACTGGACATAGCTGCCAATTTGCAGAATTTACATTGTTTCAACATGATCTTTTTTTAAACAGCAATGCTTTATGGATTACCACATTTTTAATTTTATACACTGTGCAATTACACTGCATAGTGCAGTTATTTTGGCACCGACTGCTGATATAACCATTTTATAATTATATGTTTATACAATTTTAACAAACTAAATACAAGTCAAACAAGCAGTGCTTACATTTAATGTTCAATAACTTGCCAATAATTATTAAACATGTAAATCTATATACTATTGCATCTAGTATTGATATCAAGCTTAAGGGCGGCCACGGTGGTGCAGTGGTTAGCATTGTCGCCTCACAGCAAGAGGTTCTCCAGTTCGATCCTTGGCTGGGGTGCCTTCTGTGTGGAGTCTGCATGTCCTCCTTGTAGTCGCGTGGGTTTCCTCCGGGTGCTCCTGTTTCCTCCCACATTCCAAAGACATGCAGTAGGTGGATTGGACACTCTAAATTGGCCCTAGGTGTGTGCGTGTGTGTGTGTGCGTGTGTGTGTGTTTGTGTGTGTTTGTGTGTGTGTGCCTTCTGTGGAAGGTTGGGCGCCGGGCTGGCAACTCAACACTGTAAAACTCCACTGCCAATCATGAGCGGACAGGTGATCCGCTGTGGCGACCCCTAACCGGGAAAAGCCGAAAGAAAAGAAGAAATTGATATCAAGCTTAACTTAACATGGCTCCTTAAATAAAACACAAACACACAAGTTAACTATTTCCAATATAATCTCAAATCAGGAAATAACTACTGACCATATTGTTTTACGTTAACTATACTACACATTTTAACAATTGGACCAGTGGCTTCATACCTTTTACTACAATCTACTTCATTAAACTGATCTACATTTTAGGTGCTTTGTTCTATGTCAGTTGCCCTCTTCAAGCTCAATTCTCATTGAAGAATTCCATACAGCCCAGTTTTTACTAGGGAGATCTGGTTCTGAACTCTAATATTTCTCAGTTTCATATTTTTAATCTGTAATCATAATTTTTAACATTTTACTGATGGTTTGTCTGTCTTTAGCTTTCCAATTTCTAGTCATGCCTTTTATAGCCATTATCAACATTAAAGACAAGGCTTTTACCTATTAGTACATTATTTTACACCAACTACACAAAAATGTCTGTACAATGAGGTTAAACTCTCTTTCAAGTATAAGACCTGAACATTTCATTCAATTTTTGTAGTGAAGCAATGCCATACATTCCCAAAATATGTGCTCCCAGCAATCTCCATCTGAAACGTCACATCGCAAACATGGCCTCTTGTCTGTGGGAACATTTTTTTCAAGCCTCGTAGAAGTAAGCAAATGTTAGCGCAAACATTTTCATGCCAAAATTCTAAACTTTCTCGATATGGTTGCATAGCTAGGGATAAGACACATTCCCTCCATTATTATCTGTAATATCTTAATTTTTCATTTTATACTGTAGCTTCATATCTCAAATCTTAAGATATTCTGCATTTAATTACTGTTTTTTTTTGGGGGGGGGGGGTCTGATGAACAAGGCAGTGGTGGCACCCTTCCTTTTATCTGGTTTATATTTAGAGCCATAGCCAAAGAAAATAAGGGACTCACAAATTCAAGTCTGTAATTGGTATGGTCATCAAGAAAAGTTAGCTTTATTTGCAGGTATTATTTTGTACTTGAATAATCCAGACAAAGATATTTCAGTGTTATGGAACATTCTGAAACAGTTTCACATCTTTTCAGGATATACATCTAATGGAGATAAAATAAAAGCTACAGCAGTAAACTGTGCAGCCAAAACTGAATTGGCTCGCAATGACCATAGTTATGGGGATAAAAGATGAAGTATTTAGGTGTATGGATAAAAACAATTATATTACAACAGCCAAGAACATGTGGGAAGAGACGAAGCAAAAGATCATATAAAAACTGAGAAACAGGAAATTCGGTATTATGGATAGTACAATACAAGCATTGAAAATGTTTTTAGTCCTTTTAGTTTTATACACAGATCAGGCGTACTTTTATCAACCAGAGCAGTTCTGGGTGAAAATTAATAGAGAGTTAAAAGAATTTATTTGGTTGGGAAGAGGGCAAGTGTTAAGTGATACAAGTTGATTCACTCTTTAGAACAAGGTTGGTTAGGATCACCTGATTTGAAGGAATACTTTATAGCTACTCAGACAGGGCTTACATACATAACACAAGCAGAAGCTTATGAATCAAAGTGGAAAGGGATGACGTTGAAATGGGGGGGGGGGGTTGAGAGTAGGATGTTAACATGCAGGTTCTTAAGTAGAACTGCCATCTTACAGAAAATATTTATAAACTAACAGTAAGTATTCTAAGAACAATGCCAACATGGGAATGGAGAACAGAGACTATGCTAGTAGGCATGACTGCAAGTAGGGGTATACAAACCAGGCAACAGAGGGCTGGAACTTAATTCAGAAAATTAAAGACACTAAGGAATAAGGAGCAAGTAACTAGAGCATGCATGTTAAAGACTGCTTTCCCTCCCCACAGACTGAGAACAGCATATATGCAAAGAGAAAGGGATAGGGAAGAGCCAAGTGAAAAAACAGCTTTGGCAAAGCTTTTAGTTGAGGCTAGAAAGTACAGTAGTGTTAGGTAAACTTGCCATAACAGTGGATATTTGAAGGATCACTGCTGCAGAAGCCTTAGCTATAACAGTTATATCCAGCATAAGATATAACTGGTCAGCTGTTACAGTCTGCAATAGGATACAACAGCTGACCAGCTTCCAAAGCATTAGGCCATCTTCCACATGTTCACACCCTCAGTCAGTTTGTGATGAGTTGACTAAAAAGACAAGTTCGGGCTCCAACGCTTTCAAAGCATTCATACCAACAGACAGAGGGAGGCGGAGTCCTGAAAGGACAATGCTAAAAGTAAAAAAAAAATAAATGCCCAGACCCTGGCATAAACATACCAAAAAACATGGGCAATAGACGGAGGGACAGAGCGGCTACTACAGCAGTGATCATTCGAACATCTACTGTTATGTTAAGTTTACTTACACAACTATACTATGTTCACCATATTGATTACTGCTGCAGTAACCTTGGCTATTTGGGTAGATTATCCTAACTTACGGCAGCTGAGAGATGGAAGGAGAAGAGTCCAGGAGCCTGAGTCCTTGGAGAATTGTCCTAACACAGCCTGATGCAGACCTAGAGAAGACTCAAGCTTATAGTGCATTGTAAAAAGTAAGTACAGAGGACCAAGTTACAGCTTCCAGAACACTTCTAGAATCCAATCTTCTCCAAAAAGCTATATACGAAGCCAAAGCCCTGGTAGAGAGGGGGCCTTGCCTCTGCCTGGAATAGTTTTGTCGTGGTAAGTATGACAAAAGGTAACAGCCTTGGACAACCATTTGGAAATAGTCTGTTTTGACAAAAGTTTGCCCTGAATTGATCCGAAGATCTGAAAGATTTAGTTCTGTCAAGATAATACCAAAGTTGTCTGCAGACATCGAAAGTATGGAGTATCCTTTCTCCCTCATTTTTATATTCAGGAAAGAAAATGGGGAGATGGGTAGTTTGGCTTAAAGTAGACTCAAATACACTTTTAGGCATCAAAAAAGGATTAGTTCTTAAAGAAACCTAGTCTTTGTGCAACATGAGATAGGTTGACTCATCATACCTTGCAACTCAGATACCCTTCTTCCAGAGGTCACAGCAATCAGCAAAACTGTTTTCCTTGTTAAGAACCTCAAGTCATCCAGGTCACCTGGTTCAAATGAAGCAAGTGTTAGCTTCTCTAACAGAAAATTAAGACTCTAAGAAGGGGCCAACAGTTTTCTTGAAGGCCTCTTATGCAAAACCACTTTCAAAAACATTTTGACGCAAGAATACATTGAAAGAGAAGGATCAATGGCAGACATGCTGAAACGGTTAATAAATCAACCTTAATAGATGAACAAGAAAGGTCATAGGATATAACTCAAACTCACAGAAACACTGTAAAACCAAACAACAATTAGCGTTGGGTGCTGGTTAAGTTGTTGGAACCAATTAGAAAAATTTTTTCATTTAATAATATACGAGTTTCTAGCAGGAGGCTTTCTTGCCTCCATTATTACCTGTTGCATGTCCTCAGTAAACAGATACTTAAAGGGAATTATGACACTATCTTCTGTACAGGCAATTGAAATAGACTAGAGTTGGGGTGCATCAAACACCTGTTTCTGAATGAGTAGATCCATTCTGTGAGAAAGCTTCTAGTAGTTGCCCCAGCCATTTCGAAAAGAAGGGAGAAACATTATTGCCTAGGCCAGAATGGAGCCATCACAATGATCTTTGGGGGTTCCCTCTGAATCTTCAGAAGTATCCTGAATGTCAGTAGAAAGGGTGGAAAAGCAAACAGACACATTCCTGTCCACGCAAAAGAAAAGGCATCCATCTTCCAGGCCTTCTTGCACAGAGTCCTGGAGCAGAATCTTGCCAGCTGATTCTCCAGAAAGGAGGAAAATGCATTTATTTATTTATTTTATTTCACATTTGTTAATCGGGATTGTCTGACTGAGCAAAAGCCCTTTTTCAGCAGAGGCCCTGGGAGAAAAGCTCCAAAACATAGTTACAAAAAATATAACCATTACAAACACAGTTAACATTATAATCATTCATAATAAAACTTGTAGAACAGTTATATATATGCAGTTACAATTATCTATAAAATGTTATGAAGAATACTGCAGCAGGAGGAAAGGAGATAGTGTTAGTAGACTAGTTTAAGTTGTAAATGTTTTGGTATAGAGGAGAAGAAATGATGGTAAGACAGAGGAAGTCAGGTTTGTTAATTAGTATAGGTATATTCAAGGAGGCTGAGAACAGGTACAAATCCAGTGACTTTTTAAGTTCTCTTTAGTGGCTAGTTTGAATACTTTAGGATGTGAAAGTGATCTAACTTCTTGTGGGAGTTTGTTCCAAGCAATAGAGGGATGGTAACTGTTATGTAATGGCTCCTATTTTGGACTTGGGCTTGTAAATTTGTAAAAGGTCTTGGGTGGAGCTCCTGAGTAGTCTGGATGGGACACAGTGGGAGATTATGGTGCCTAGTGCTGGACAGTAGGATGGTGAATAAATAATGGTGTGTATAATTTGGAACAGAGAGAGGAGTAGGAGGTGTGCTAGTTCAAGCCAGTTTAGATGTTTGAGGGAGATACAGTGGTGAGATTTGTAGGTTTGTTGCGCAGCAAATCTGGCTATTTTGTGATAGGTTGATTCGAGTTTGCCAAGTAAGGTGGAGTTAAGATTAGTGAGTATTTGGGAGCAGTATGTTAGGCAAGGCAAAAGATAAGCATGGGTGATTGTGGTTCTAGATTCAGGGGATAGGATTTTTTTTTTATTTCTGTAGAGAAGTCCTAGGTTTTTTTGGGTTTTCCTGATACAGTTATTTATATGGAGGTCGAATTTTAGCTGATCATCAACGGTTACACCAAGGAGTTTAGTACTAGAGTCAGCAACTTTGACAGTGTGACTTAGAGATTTTATTTGAAAAGTACATTTGATATGAGTAACAGTTTTGGGGAGAGAGTAAGAGTTTATTTTTTTTTGAGGGTTTAACGATGAGCTGATTATTGGTGAGCCAGGTTTCAACAGAGTTGAAAGAAGACTGGGTAGCTGTTAGGATTTCAGAGGGCGAGTTAACAATGATGATAACTGTGGAGTCGCCTGCATATTGGACTAATGAGGACTGTGGACAAGAGGGGTAGAGTGAGTTGGTGAAGATATTGAAAAGTAGTGGTCCAAGGATGGATCCTTGGGGAACACCCATTTTCAGGAAGGGGAGATGATAGTGAGGAGTGCCATCTTACTGATTGCTGTCGGTCAGTGAGATAGCTGGAGAACCATGCTATTGTTGTAGTAGAGAAGTTGAGATCAGAGAGTTTACTCAGTAGCAGAGGATGTGAGACAGTGTCAAAGGCTTTTAATAGGTCAAGGAATAAGCATGAGACAAGTTTATGATTATCTCTAGCTATAGAAATGGTGTGGAGAAAGGAAAGTAGAGCTGTAGTGGTACTATGTTTGGGTCCGAAACCGTGCTGAGTGGGAGTGAGAAGTGTGCCCTGTATAAGATATTGCATTACTTGTGTATGTCTACATTTTTCTAAAACTTTAGACAGACAGGAGAGGATAGCTATTGGTCTGAAGTCTGAGAGTTCTTTGGAATTGCCACCTTTGTGAATAGCTATGGTGTATAATTGTTTCCAGATATCAGGTACTTCAGCTTCAGAGATGGAACGGTTGATTAAAATAGATACTAACAAAGCAATAGAGGGAGAAGCTATCTGAAGAAAGTACAATGGGATACTGTCAACAGAAAAAGAGCATGATTTTAGTTTGGAAAGAAGACTTTTGATGTAAGCAGTAGGGACTGCTTTAAGGAAAAAAGAGTTTGCAGGGTTGGCTGTGGGTGGAGTTCCCAAGCAATATGGAACACTGTTACTGGAGTATTTTAGGCTAGTATTGAAAAGTTTGGCTATTGACTGAATGAAATAGGCACTGGAGTTAGCAGTATCGTTGGGAGATTTGTCAGGAGATGGATTAAGTGAAGTAGGATTACCAGGATGAAGTATTTGGTTTATGACATTCCAGAATCTTTATGGATCTGATTTTAGGGCAGCTGGAGGGTTATAGTAGCAGTTGTTTTTATCTTTATCAATAAATCTTTTGTCTTATTTCTCAGTTCTTTATACTTTTGCAGATCTGCTGGTAGTTTAGTTTGTGTCCAAGTTTTCCAGGCTCGGTCTCTGGCTGTCATGAGAGTGCGAGTATTCTTACATAGCCAAGGGGATATACTAGCTTTCATCCTTACTTTCCATAATGGGGTTTAGTAAGTTTACGATATTTAGGAAGGTTGAGTTAAAAGCTTGAACTGCTTCATCAAGTGGGATCTGGGTGAGGAAGTTCCAATTTATTCAGAGTAAGAGATTATTAAAAGTTTCTGGGTTGAATTTGGAAAATTACGACAGGTTATGTATCTATGTGGTTTAGATAAGTTGGAAGTATGTAAGTACCTTTATTGGAGAGTGGTCACTCGGGGAGTCAAGAATGTTTCAGGACAATGGTATTTATAAGGGATTTGAGACAAGAATCCAGTTAATGAGTGCACTGGTAGAATGAGTGTTACTGGTATGAGTAGGCTGGGAGATAAGTTGTGAAAAGCCATAAAGATTTATATGGTATGCTGAGTTAGGACTGGTAAGTGTTTCCCAATTTATTTTCACATCCCCAAGGAAGATGATTGCATTACGGATGTTGTGGGAGAGGTAGGACAGAATGCTTTCCAATAAGGGAATGTTGTCCCCTGGTATATGACAGTAACAGTATAGTCATTGAGCAAAAGCTTTGCTACCAGTAATTCTGCGGGAGAAAAGGAAGGTATAGACAGCTTTGGGTATGTAAAAGTAAGGCTGTTGGAGTATACAATTGCAATCCCTCCTCCTTTTTTATTAGGGCGATTGAGCCGTATTATATTATATCCAGGAGGGAGTATGTCCTTATCTAGGTTTTGTGGTTTAAGCCATGTATCTGTAAGGGAAATGTCTGGCTTTTGAGTAGATAATAAAGATAGCCAACTTCATGTTTGGATAAGTATGCTTAGAGTGTTTACAGAGTAAAAGGAGATTTGTTTGTTTGTTTGTTTTTTGGTAAATTACTTCTGGTTGATGAGGTATTGTGAGGAGTGGTAGAGTTAGGACTGGGCCCTGGATTAGGGTGGATATCACCTGATGGGAATAGTGAAATAGGATAGTTAGGTTTGATAGTTATTGGGTAGTATCTAGTGTATTTTGATTTATTTGTAGATGTTATGGAATGGGAGGGGGGATTTTTATTTTGGGGAGTTGTACATTCATGGGGAGGATGGATGCAGATATGAGTATTGGTTGTTGGGTATAGGAGAAGTTATAGTTGTGTGTATGGGTGGGGTATAGGAGACGTTATAGTTGTGTGTATGGGTAAGGGTATAATGATAAGGGGTTAATACTGTTGGTGAGGATGTTAGAGCATGGAGGAGACACAGTGATAGCAGTATTGCAGTGGAGAGGAGTGGTGTATGCATGGTGATTACTGGGAGGAAAAAGATAGAATAAAAGGTGGTATGGACCAGGAAGAAGGTTAAAGTTAGAGGAAGAAGTATGGGTAAGCTAGATTATGGGTAGTTAGTTGAAGGAGTGTGGTGTGATAGATGAAGATGTGGTACATAGGTTTTGTAAGTGAAGGAGAGATAATTAATAAACAGAAAGGAGTGGGGTTTGATTATAGGAGGGAAATGGTGAAGAAGTATAAAGGAAATTATATGAGAGGGGTGCATGGGTATGGGAGCGAACAGAGCGGGGCTACACCTGAGGCAGAGAAAGTGCTGTTCCAAAAGAGACAATGTGTAACCTGAGATCTTGAGTTTTAGTCAGGATAAGTAGAAAGTAGAGTCAATTAACCTTTAAAATGTCCAAGATCTTTTATAGTTACAGTTAGTCTGACTCCAATGTTTAGGAAGTATTTTTGAATTTTACCTTGAAATTTTTTAAATAATATAAAAGTAAAGCTGGGGTCAGTTACAGATGAAACAGGAGAGGTAATGAAATGCTATTTTATAGATTTAAGTGTTTCACAAAAGAAAATAGACTTTAGTTACAGAGGAGACACTTACTGGACAGTATTATGCAGCTATTTCTTCCTGGTGATGTACTCATCAGTACAGTGGTTTGATTAAGGAACTATACAGTAGAATGTACTAATACACTCACTAACATTTGTTTTAAGTTAGTGCAGTTAAAGTATTTTACTGTCTAGACACTTGGAAGTTAAGCACCTACATTAGTGTTTAGTCTCTTTAGTTGCATGAGTAAAATGTGTCTACTTGAGGAACTCCCGTAGATGGATCAAATCTTGGAAGACCCCCTGCTCCAGTTTCCATTTGTGAGGGTCTACCCTTGTTCTGTTCAGCTTGTCTTCAACATAATTTTGCTCTGATGGAATACAGGATGCCTGCAGAGTGAGATTATTCTGTAAATCTATATCCCAAGCTAACATGGCTAGTGCGCAAAGGAGGTATGACCTGGTTTCCCCTTGTTTGTTAATGTACCACATGACTGTGGTATTGTCTATTCCCAGGGACAAAAACGATTCCGAGTTCAGTGGCCTGATCAAGGCAAGCATCTCTAGAGTTATATTCTTGTGTCTGCCCTTGGTGTCCAACTACAATGCACTTTTATCCCTCTTGAAACTGCTCCTCAAGCAAAATCTGAGGTATATGTGGTGACTGACTGCTTTAGAATAGGAAAGAAGAAAGGGAGACTCAGATTTAAGGATATTTCCTGTCCCCACCAAGTGATTTCTCTGCTGACAAACCTCAGCAATGGGATTTGAACAGACAAAGAATGTTGGTGCTGGGACCAAAGAGACTTCAAATAGCATCTTTCTCATGTGGAGTTTTGCCGGAGTTATCATGAGAATGACAGATGCCATGAGACTCAAAATCCTGAAGGATTCCATAGCAGTGACCAAAGTCTGAATGGAGAACCTTAGAAACTGATCTAGATATAGATTTATTTTTCCTGTGGAAGAAAAGTTCTTTGAACTGAGGAGTCCGACACCTCAAGAACACAATTGTATGCGAACGCAGTAAAAAAGACCGTCAAAAGTTCTCTTGGAATCCCAGCCTGTTGAAGAGATCTCCCACCCAAGTGAGACATTCCTGACACTCAGAGTTCCACAAAGATAAACAAGTCATCTAAATATGGAAAAATGTGGACACCCTGTAGCCCGTAATGAGCTTTAACTGGAACTAGACACTGTGTACACTCTTGGTGTAGTGGATAGTCCAAAGTATAAACCAAAGAATTGATAAGGTGATCCAGGCACACACTGTGGAGCAGAGGGGACAAAAACTAAATCTCTGTCCAAAGGAGAATTTAAAATCTCATTTGTATCATCATCTGGGGGGTTCTGAGAGTGCAGCCAGGCAAACCTCCTCAAAACAGTACCAGTGGCCATAACCCTGGAAGTATCAATCGAGTCATACACACACTTCAAACAATAAGTAGTCACTCGTACAAACAGAATTAACTAAATTATACAAAACAGATTTTTCCTCACAGGAAACTCGGAGAAAACATTCTTCATACTTTCACAATTATTTAAAACAAATTTTGATATAAGCCTGACATTTCAAAGTTCTAAAACTCAAAGTTGCAATAGGATACACTTTTTCTCTTACTTATCAATAATTGTCTCATCCTTATCAGAAATAGTATGATTGAAATTAAATGTTTAGCAGCAGTAGTATTAACTGAAGCTACAGCTGCTGGATCAGGTTTGGGAATATAAGCTAACAGCACTGGAGGAATGGGTGAAGATTCTGGAATTTTCTTCTGTAACAGCTCATAGCATTTTCAGAAGGATTTAGAAACCTCAGTGTTCTCCCACTAAAATACTGGCATATTCAGGAAATAATACTCTCAGAGAAAGTGAAACACCCACAGGAAGAATAAGAAACTGACCTCTCCTCTGGGTATGAATCAAAAACCTGAGGAGAAAACCCTGCATCTATCTCAATCGCTCTGACCAGGTTCAGAATTTTGAATCTCTTCAGGAGACGTATCCCTCTTTCTTTAACCAGAAACTACATTATAATAAGGCTCAACAACCTGCATTAAACCTTCAACCAGACCAAGTAAACTACTCCTCTCTAAGGACATTTGAGGTGGAGTAGACAACATGTATAACTTTCTATTTCTTTTTGACAGGAAGCTTACCCAGGAAAGGGCACAAAATTCTGACAAAACAGGGAAGCCTTCCCTATTTCCTCTCCCAGCACTGACAACAGTGGCTCTCCCTTGCCCACTGAGGAACCCCAACAGCTGAACAAGATGTAGCTGACCCCCGGTACAGAGTGGCTGTAGGTGCCACAAGGGAGAGCTAGAGGGTAAAAAGGATGAATGGTCTGAGGTACAACTAATGGCCAGAACAGAGTCATCCACCTGTGGCTAAGGCAAATTATCTGCCTGCTGTGGTGGCAAAGGCTATGTGCTTAACTCTTTTTTTTGTGGCTGGAAGAAGAAAGTGCAGCTGTGTACCTACCATAAATGTAGATGTTCGAGTGTATTCACTGTTGCAGTCATTACAGTTGGGTTATCCTGCTGGCAGGCTACCCGCAGTCGGCCCGAGTTCCAAAGTCTAGGTCCAGCGTCGGTTGCTGTCACCTCCTCCCTGACGTCAGTGCGCCAGGGGTATAAAAGATGCAGCAGACGCCATTTTCTTCAGTTTTTCTTGCCCCAGATGCCAGGTGCCTCTAAAAAGGTAGGCTAAATTATGCCAATAAGCATGCATACACAAAAAACAACTTTTCCTTCATCTACCAGCAAATACACCACATAGGTTATACAGAATAGAGAAGTACAGATAAGTCCCAGCAAGGAGAAGGGGGATGGTGGGAGGGTAACCTGGACTGCAACAGTGAATACACTTGAATATCTACATTTATGGTAGGTACACAACTGTACTATATTCATCGTGTTTCACTGTTGCAGTCATTACAATTGGGTTGAATCCCAAAGCTAAGGTTGAGAGGCTGGCTAAATAGGATTAGGAGAAGCTATCAGGCCCTGCAGAACTGCAGTGGCAAAGCCTGCCCTGGAATTAGAATAGAGAGTTAAGTGATAGTGCTTTGTAAAAGTATGCACTGAACTCCAAGTTGCAGCCTCTAAGATGTCTTTGGTTGGTACTCCTCTGAGAAAGGCTGCTGAAGTGGCTGCTGCTCTGGTTGAATGTGGCCTAATGCCCTTAGGCACTGATTTGCCATGCTGTGAATAGCAGAAATGAATGCAGTGGCCTATTCACTTTGAAATAGTCTGTTTCGAGATAGGCTTTCCTTGTGATCCTGCAGCATATGCCACTAGAAGTTGTTCAGTCTTTCTAAAAGCTTTGGTTCTGTCCAAGTAGAAGCGTAGCTGCCTGTGAATGTCCAGAGAATGCAGAAGTCTCTCACCCTTATTCTGTGGGTTTGGGTAAAAGGTAGGCAAATGAATTGTTTGGTTAAGGGCCACACTGGACACTACCTTAGGCATAAATGTAGGGTTTGTCCTTAGAGAAACCCTGTCAGGATGGAAAATGATAAAAGGTTCCACAGCCATGAGTGCCTGTAACTCTGAGACTCGTCTAGCGGAGGATATTGATAGGAGCAGAGCTGTTTTCCAGGATAAGAATTTTATATCAGCTGCAGAGGCTGGCTCAAAAGGAGGCAGTGTGAGTTTTTCCAAGACATAGTTGAGGTCCCAAGCAGGTACTGGTGCTCTCCTTGGAGGTCTTATGTTTTTGGCCCCTCTGAGGTACTGTCTTAGCAATGGATGAGAAAAAATAGGTGGTTCTGTATTGTAATGAGCTGAAATGGCAGAGGCATAAATTTTAATTGATGAAAAGGAAAGGCCTTTATCCAGCATCTCAGTTAAGTATTGCAAAATCTGACGAATATTTGGAACAGTCGTGTCAATACCTAGTGCCTGGTTCCAAGCGCAAAATCTCTTCCATTTTTCTGCATAAGTTTTTCTGGTGCTAGGCCTCCTGGCCTACAAAATAACATCCATCAGTGCTTTAGAGAGAGGTGTGTCTTGAATGGCTACATTATCCGCCATGCTGCCAGGTTTAAGGTCCTGAGTTGGCTGTGCAGTATCTGTCTTGTTGGGTCAATAAGGGAGGAATTTGAGGTAATGTCCAAGCTGGGCATTGAGACAAGCTCTTTAGGATTGAGTACCAGTGCTGGCAGTGCCAGTCTGGGGCAATCTATCATTTTTGGCTTCTCTTGTCTGACCTTGAGGAGTACCTTGGGGAGGACAGGCAGAGGAGGAAAGACATATACTGTTAGGTTTTTCCAGCTGAAAGATAGAGCATCCACTTTCCATGCTTGCTTGTGATAAGTCCTTGTGCAGAATCTCTGTAGTTGGCAGTTGTGAGGGGAGGCA
Source organism: Protopterus annectens (assembly GCF_019279795.1). NCBI lineage: Eukaryota > Metazoa > Chordata > Ceratodontiformes > Protopteridae > Protopterus > Protopterus annectens. Next base: position 1,752,587,209 of record NC_056728.1, on the reverse strand, counting down.
AATAGGTCCATGTCCGGGCATCCCCAGTTCCTTGTTATCATGCTGAAGACTTGTGGATCCAATTTCCACTCGTGGGGATCCATTAGGTTTCTGCTTAGTTTGTCTGCCAGAGTATTTATCCTTCCTGGCAGGAATTGTGCTTGCAGATGTACTTGATAAGTCAGTGCTGTGTCCCACAAGTTCATGGCTAGTCTGCAGAGGGGGTAGGAATGTGTGCCCCCCTGCTTGTTTATGCACCACATGACTGTAGTATTGTCTGTCTTTATCAGTAGTTGTCCTGGATTAAGTTGATCCTTGATGGCTGTCAGGGCATTCTAAACAGCTAGCATCTCTTTTTGATTGATATGCAGACCATGTGCCCTGAATACATCTTCCTGCCATATTGCCCCCCCCAGGCATAATCTGATGCATCTGTTGTTAATGTCTGCCTGGCTGTGGGCAAGGTGAATGGCTGTCCCGTGTTGAGGTGACAGGCTTTTGCCCACCATTGAAACTCCTGTTGCAGGCAGGGAATGAGAGTAATTATTGTTTCCAGGCTGTGGCAATGTTGAGTCCAAACACTTTTCAGATACTATTGAAGTTTCCTCATATGCAGTCTTGCATATGGAATTAGCAGTATGCATGATGACATGAAGCCCAAAGCCTGCAGAATTATTCTTGCAGATAACTGGGCCTTTGTTGCTAACAGGTTGAAATAGGTAGTCAGTTATCTTTGTTTGTCTGGCGTGAGATAAGCCATCTGGGGAGTTGTATTTAAACTTGCACCCAGGAATATTATCTCTTGAGAAGGTACTAGTTTTGATTTCTTTTCGTTGACTGTGTACCCTAGGCCTGTTAGAAATCTCCTTACAAACGCCAGATGCTGTAGTAGGATGTCCTTGTTCTCTGCTTGAATAAGGCAGTCATCCAAGTAAGGATATATCTGTATTCCTCTTTGTCTGCAAAATGCAATTACTGGTGCCAGGCATTTTGTGAAGACCCTGGGCGCAGTAGATAAGCCAAAGGGCAGTGCACAGAATTGGTAGTGCATCGATCCAGCTATAAATTTGAGGCATCTTCTGCATGATTGTCTGATTGGGACATGCAGGTATGCCTCTTTTAGGTCTAAAGTCACAAGCCAAGCCTTCTTGCCCAGCATGGGCAGAAGCTGCTGCAGAGTTAACATTTTGAATTTTGGAATATCCAGGAATATGTTTAGGCTAGACATGTCCAGTATTGGTCTCCAGGCTTTGTCCTTTCTGGGTACCAAGAATAGCTTTGAGTAAAATGCTTGTCCCTGCTCTTGCTGTGGTACTTGCTGAATGGCTCTCATGTCCATGAGGGATGAGACTTGTTTTTGTGCCTCTGCCCACTTATTGCGTGGCAGGTCTGGCATACCGTTTGGCCTTGGCAGGGTGTGAAAGTGCAACCTGTATCCTTGAGAGACGATACTTAAGACCCATTTGTCCTGGGTGATCATGTGCTAATTTTGTGAAAAAAGTGCTAGTTTTCCCCCCAAAGGAGCTGCCAGAAGATAAGTGCTTGGTGCTGGCAGGGGAAAGTCATCGAGACTGTTTCCTGTATGGCTGTGATTTTTTCCTCTCCGCTTTTGGAGGCAGAAGCACCCCATTGTTTAGGCCTGTATGAGCCTTGGGGCTGTGATCTGCCTCTGGGGCATCTGTATCTGTCTCTTTGTGGCCTGTCTGACACTGGAAAGGACCAATTCTTTGTAGGCCAGTTCCTGCTAAATCTGGGAGGCTGTACCTGTAGAAATCCTTCACTGTTTGCATAGATTTAGCTTTGTCCTCCATTTTCTTCAACACCTCTTCTGCTTTAACACCAAACAAGGTATCATGTTGTAATGGAGCATCTAATAGCTCGGGCATATTCTGTTCTTTTAACCAAGCATGCCTCCTAATGACAAAACCTGTAACTGCGGCCCTGCAGGAGACCTCTAGAGAATCAAAACCACATTGCAAAGTATGCTTTCCCACTTGTTCAGCTGCATGCAGTAAATCCTGAATTTCTTTGTTTTCTGCACATTCTGAATTTGCCAACATTTTCTGTTTAAGCTGTGATACAAGATATTGCTGATATTTAAGCATATGAAACTGACAATTTAAAGCTCTTACAGCCAAGGTAGCAGAAGTATAAATCTTTTTCCCCCATCTGTCCAGGGCCCTTGAATCCCTATCAGAGGGGATAGGGTTTTTTGCCATGGAAGCCTTCACCCCCTTGGGACCCTGAGAAATAGTTTCTGGGTCAGCAGCAGGGTTTTTATAAAGAAATTTATGAGAATCAGGAACCCTGTAGTATCTGTCTGGCTTAACAGGAGCTGGAGGTAAAGAGTCAGAAGACAGACCGGACTCTGAAAATACATCATCTACAATGTCTAAAACAGGAGGAATAGCAAGTGCTCTGTGCTGGGGTAATAAAAGGAAGTCTCTGAGCCTTTTCTTAGATTCTGAGTAATCTTGGCTCTCCCAATGGAAATGCTCCCTCACAGTATTCAGGGTCTCCCCAAAAGAATAATCCTCAGGAGGTGAGGCTGAAGGAACAGATTATTCAGCATCAGAATCCTCAAAGGGAGGAACGGAATATTCCTGTTCAGAAGAGGAATCAGAAGAAATGGAAACCTGATCTGAAGATTCATATTCTGTCGCTTGCCTAGGCCTCTTATCAAGAGGGGGATGGGAACCCCTGATCAAAGTAATTAGGTCTTCAGCCATTTTAAGCGTCTGTTTTTTAGGCATGGAGGCCTGTCCAGGAGAATGCTGTACTTGTTTCTTTGTCTTTAGAGCTGCTTTATTCTTTGCCTTTGAAGCTGAAGATGGCTTTACATATAAATGTGTAGGCCTGAAAACACCCTCAGAAGCCGATGCCTGCTCAGTGGCTCTGGACCCATCTGAGGGAATAGTTTCCGAGTGTCCAATACCTTGAGTTTCCAGCGGCCTAGTCAGCTCCACGTGGGAGTTGGAAGCAGCATGTAACTCTGAGGTAGTGGGCATCAGGGGCTGCGAAAGCGCCTCACTGAGAACCGGCAACAGGCCTAACGGAAGCCTCGTCGTCTGTTTTGGACCTCAGATGCCTGTCCTTTTCTTTTTCTTTGCGCTTTTTATAAACTCCGGTAGTCGGCTGTTCTGACTGCATTATATAATTGAATCTTCTGCCAAAGTAATGAATTGCAAAATCGTACCGACGCTTAATAGTGCGTTGGTTAACTCTAGCACAAAACCGACAACTAGCAACGTCGTGGTCAGGGCCTAGGCAAGGAATACAGTAAGAGTGAAAATCCTTATGAGGTATTCGCTTCCCACAAGAAATACAATTATTAACTTTTTCTGACCTCGGTCTGGAGCAAGAAAAAAGTTTCCCCAATGGGGTACTTAGCTTTAATGAAGACTTCAGATCTGAAATTCGAATTTGAAAATCTCAGGAGTCGGCCGACCGGCACTTGCAAACTGCTTTTGCTTCAGGGACTGCGTGGCAAGAAAGACTGAAGAAAATGGCGTCGGCTGCATCTTTTATACCCCTGGTGCACTGACGTCAGGGAGGAGGTGACGTCAACCGATGCCGGACCTAGACTTTGGAACTCGAGCCGACTGCGGATAGCCTGCCAGCAGGATAACCCAATTGTAATGACTGCAACAGTGAAACACGATGAACATCTAACTGTGGGGGAGAGAGTTTATTCCATCATTAAGCCAGAAATAGTGCCTCTTTCCTGGGAGAAATGAGCAGCAAATAGCAGTAAAACGTAAAAGTCTTTAAACGTTGCTTTTTTCACATAAAACAGAGTAAAAAAGCATTTTAAAACACTGCCATTCCCCATAAGGAAAATAAATACAAATTATCCACAGAAAAATGTTTTGCAATTACTTTAAGCACCTTTTAAACTGACAAGGAAAAAGAATGGCCTTGTACACTGCATTCTTGTGACAGTCCATTAAAACAAACTCCTAGCTTTAAAATAACTTTCTTGAATAACATTTTTCTGCTCAGTAATCATTTTTTTTTGTTTTTTTTCCTTCAAAGGGAACTTGTACGCCCAGCAAAGGAGTAACTCAAGCTGGAAGTCCATCTCTGAAAGCCTTAAGAGGAGCACACTCTTTGGCAGCAGGAAAACTCTGACAGTTTGAGCTGGCTAGCTGTTGTATCCTATGCAGGATATAACCCATATAGCTAAGACTACTGCATCATTAATCAATATGATGACCATCAGAAGCTGCTGTTAAAAATAATAATTACTATGGCATAAAAAATACTGCATGATAACTATAAATATAATTCAGAGAGATTAGAAAAGATAGGGAGGAGAGAATGTAAAGGCAATTTACCTCTCAACTGTCCCTGATTTTCAGAGACGTACCTGACTTAGACTCAGATTTTAGGTCTGTCCCTCTTAAAACTGGTGACTGCTGAAGAAAAGGTCGTGAATTGCCCATAATAAATACTGACAGTAATTTAGAGTTATGGATGACTTTTACTTCAGAAAATCTAAATTAATTCACATTCTTTTATTCTGCAAATGTTTCAAGTTAGTAGTACAAATATTTTAAAAATGTCCCTGATTGTCTCTGATTATTTGAGGATTTGTCCCCGATTCTGTTGAGATTTGTCTCTGATAGGTTGAGAGCTGTGATTACCAGGAATAAAAGGATACAATCTATATGGCTCTCACGTATGCAACCAAGTCAAGATAGTTTAGAATTTTTGCTTGGAAATGCTTGCACAGATATTTTATACCCCAAGCAAACTTCAGATAGTTTTTCTCAGGTAGATAGCAAACAGTGGAGATGTGAAGGGAAAGAGAGGTAACTGGGAAAATGTTTTTGAGAATCTAACGAGGTTGCAGACTTTTAAAATATACTACAGAGTACTTTGTCGGAAATTTTAATGGGGCAAATTGCTGTAATTAAGAAAATTATTCTTTTGAAATAGGCTACATGATATGAACTGCCTAGACATAATAAATCCTTAATACCTTTAATACTATTGTCTGCCAAAAACAGAAAAAGTAAATTAAAATCTAAAGAAACTGCAAATGCAGAACTGATTACTGTAAAGCATATAAAAGAATTAGAAGTGGGATCTTTGGAAAAGAGAAGGAGCAATTTACATAGAAACAAAAGGAATTTGTTGGAACAATACAAACCGAATAATAGTCAGGAGAAGGAATGAGGTTTAAGGGAAGATAGGAACTGAACAACTTATATCACATTGGAAAGATATTGTATACATATATACTCATTGCATGAAAGGTGATACTATGTTATGCGTGTACCTATGTCACTCTAAAATAGGATTGAATGAATATGTTTAAAAATATAGATTTACTATTTGTGGTTTAACAAATGTGCTACCCACCCTGTGAATACATATTCTTTCAACCCTAACATTAGGCCTGCACATGTAAACTGATCAAAGTTCAATAACCAAGTTGAGGGCTAGCTTCATCCCATTTTATTACCTCATCTCTTTTTTATCATTTGCTCCCAAAATATCACTTACTTGCACTTTCTTTTTGAAATGCTAATTATATTTTATTCTGTGCCTTTCTTATTACTGTATGCAGTACAGCCTATTGGTATTATTCTAGTCTTCCACGGTTTAACTCCCTTTAAAGTAAAGAATTGCTTAATAGATTATATATATTAAAGGTTGTACACAATACTCCCTACACTCCCTTCCAAATCTGCACATGTCCAGGATATATATATATATATATATATATATATATATATATATATATATCACATATTGAAGAATTCTGTGAATTCTATGCACATCTTTCTGTTTATCTTGCTGTTAGTTGCATTTACATGCATACACATCACAGTATATTAACTCTTAGTATGAACAGCTACTTTTAGATACTGGATTGTACTAATTACAATAAATACATGGAGACAAACTGCTTCAGTAAACTGCTTTAGTACAACATTTCTGTTACATTTGACTTTTGGTTCTACAAACACGCAACACATATGCTGTCAGCTCTCTATAGCAAATTCCCAAAGTCTGTTTAAGCATAGTTACATTTATACTAGATCTGGTATTTTTCCAGAGTCTGATGTAAAACAGTTCTTTCTTTGTATAACAGTTTTTTCTTTGTTTCCTTGTCCTTGGTTCTTTGTCGTTTGATGATCCATGGAAACTCAAGTCTTGCATTATCTGAAACATGGTGTTCCATCATTATCTGAAACTTGATGTTACATTCCTTTACTTTGCTGATGTTTCAGCTTTACTTCATGGATGTCCTTGCAGTTGCCATCTATGTAGCTATTTTACAAACTTTGTTTCTCAATAACATATTTTTTATGAATGCCAAAATCCAACTAAACTATGCCAGCACACTTACTACTACTTATTTTTCAGCATTTTATACTATTTCTAAAGTAACCCTTTACATTTCTTATTATTCTTGCAGCTTTTTATCAGTAGTTTCCTGGGGTTCTGTTCACTGGCTGTTGCTCTTTTTCTGCTTATCATCCATTTCATAACACATTTTGCCAAGTGCTGGACATTACCGGGGACAGCTTTATCAGTAACAGCATGAATTATTGCTGATGGAAGATCCTTTGTTGTAGAAGCCATTCTCCTCATGCTATTCTGTAACAGAGCAGCTTGAACACTTGCTGAATTTGGGGGGGGGGGGGGGCAAGACCAAATTAGTTCCTCACTTTCTGTATAGTCACTCTTACAACTCATCCATGGCACTTGCTTCCCCTCTTCAAAGCAAAGTACCAGTACGTTTTCCCCGTTAGCTTCCCACTCCGTATGGTACTCAGTTATCCACAATTAATTCAGGTTTCCACCTTTGGCTGACAAGAGGTCACATACACTTGACCAGGAACACCAGGACATTCTAAAGCTGATAAACACCCTGGCACACTTTCAAATTCCCATTCTGTCTTGATGGTGCTCTCTACTTCATCTGCACCACCTCGCCTCTGTCAGCTCTGTGCAGTTCTGCTACTGCACCATACTCCTACCTGCATTTTATAGCACTCATCAGAGTACCTGCACAACACAATAACTGGGAGCTCAGGCACTTGGTTATGCAAGCAAATTGTGCACAGGTTGTTGTAGCAGACCCTATAAAATATTATTGGCAAAAGTTATGGTAAATGGATGGATGGGAGGAAAGCAGTTAAAGATTTCCATTACATATATGTCTACTCATATTGGTAATTAATGCAATAATTCAAACATGCAAGTATGAAATAAAATAAGCAAAATGGAAGATGGGGAAAAAAGACTTATAAATCCAATTTGTGTGTCATATGTTGATGACTTGGTGATTGCAGCTAAAAATAAGGCACGGATAAGTGAAATGGTGACACCCATTATTATTAAGTACAGGAATTATCAAGTACAGGAATTATTGACAGCTGAGTTACAGCTAAATAAGCCAAAAAGCAAAGAGTTTGGACAAACTGAGAAAATATGGGGGATATACTATACTAGGAAAGAAATAAAAGGGTATAAGGAGCGAAATCTGGATAGTATGAAATGTAATAGAACAGTGGAAAATAATGCTAGAAGAATTTAAAATTGCTATCACGGTGAATATGTTCTAATCTGTCATTTACAAAAATGTATATGATAAACACTTTCACATTAGAAAATTTAGCATACGGGGGATATACTTGCTTTTAGCAAAAATGGAAAAAGTTGTGAGAAATAATTTTTATTTTATTTGGGGTTTATGGTTGAATCCAGTGACAAGAGGAGTGTTATAAAATAAAAAGGAAGAGGTCTGAGTTTAAAAATCCTACAGTGTACTTAGCATGTATGCAAGTTTTAGGTAATAATGTGAAATAGTTGCAAATGATGGGGAAAACATTAAACTTAAATGTGAACAAGCATGGAACTATGAAAGACAGAAAAGAAGCTCTAAACAGGATGGGAAAAAGGAATATGAAAAATAAAATTATGGAAGGTGAACATTAATGAGACTGATGAAAACAGAAATGTATGGTATAAAATATAATAAGAGAAATGCTAACTGGTATATCTTTGGAAAGAACTAAAAATGTAAAAAAATCTATGCAGAATAGAAGGAAAAAAGGTTTCAGAAGTTTTGTGAAACAGAGGATTTCCTGTGGAGAATTTTGTTGAATAACCTACCACTTAGTAATACGAAGTATAACGTATTGAAAAAACGAAAATGTGACGAGTTTCATGAGGGGGAAAAAACAATGAAACATTACTTTTAATGTAAAAAAATTAACAGTTTTGGAGAAATTCTAAAAAGGAATGTAAATGGGAATGATTTAAAAATATGATGAATATGATATACTGAAAAATATGAGAAAGAAAAAATATGTGAAACTTAAAAATGGGACAGAATACTGTTTGTAGCCATCGGTGGATTGTAGAAAAAAGTGGGAATAATTATTGTATAATAAAAATAGAGATGAAGATGTACTAGATATGAAATATAATGATGTGTTGCTGAACGAAAGCATGGGAGATAAAGAACTTTTAACGATTAGTTGATGCTGCTGGATTAAAAAAAAAAAATCAGATTTTTTTTTAATGTTGAAAATAATTTTTTGTGAAGACTATATGTTAGTGCTTAGAAAAAAATGGAAAGGAATGATAAGACACGTTATATGTAAATACTGTAAAGAAGTGTAAACAAGGCAAAGGAATGATAAGACACGTTATATGTAAATACTGTAAAGAAGTGTAAACAAGGCAAAGGAATGATAAGACACGTTATATGTAAATGCTGTAAAGAAGTGTAAACAAGGCAAAGGAATGATAAGACACGTTATATGTAAATACTGTAAAGAAGTGTAAACAAGGCAAAGGAATGATAAGACACGTTATATGTAAATACTGTAAAGAAGTGTAAACAAGGCAAAGGAATGATAAGACACGTTATATGTAAATACTGTAAAGAAGTGTAAACAAGGCAACCCCTACTCTTTTTGACAAATGCTGTGGAATCTTTCATATCCACCTGAGTTACCACCAGCTCACACAGATGGGACCTTGGTTTAAAGTCACATCCAAAGGATGGCATGAAACAAAGTAAGCAATAACTGCCCTGCTTACATCCAAAATAAGCAAGTTTTGGTATGAGTAACATGCCCAAAGTATCCACCTCTAGCATGAATGTACTGTAAGACATAACTACTGATTAAAAAATATTGTAGACACAAAATAAGGAATGCTACTGGAACACAAAAACGACAAACTAATGTTCTTACTGCTTGCTTTGTTTACACATAATCAGAATGCAAGAAAACAGCAATGATACAACTGAACTTAAAAGTTCAACTATCTGTGCTAGGCAGCATCAGCCAAAATACACATCCAAAGACTGCTTTAAGAAATGAATGCATGCCTTGTGGAACATTGTTACAAACAAGGCCAAAGTAACTTAAAAAAAAAACAAAAAAAACCCAAAAAAACTTGCTCATGTTCTGATTAAATTTGTGAATTCCAGAAAAAGGAAGGCTGTTGGCGAGGCTTTATGTGCTAATATCTCCTAAAAGGAGGATCAATTTGATGAATAACTTTCCTGATGATGACATTTCAATTTACTCTTGCCTTCCAGTGATTGTAATAATCCAGCAGCTGGGAATTAAAACAGGGGCACAGGGAATCAACTATAACCTTTTGAAAATCTGTACCATAAATATCTTTAGGCAGATTTTCAGCAGCAAGCTAATCATTCATTTTGTATGACTATTCCAGCTGTGGTTACTCTGTTTCATCATAAGTCCCTTATAATAACTAAGAGCCAATACACTCGGCTATTTTAACATTAACAATTACTTCTCAAAAAGGCAAGAACAACTGAAGACAGTGTATATCAACTCAGCAACACACACTTCTACTTCAAAATACACGTGCATGAGCTGCATGAGGAAAGGTGAGGCAAACACCATCATTACTATTTCAAGCCAGCAGGAGCTAGAGGAAAAAACTAGATTACATGCCCATCAACTTCACACCAGTGATGACACAAGGAATCAAAGGGAGGATGTACATCCCAAAAGTTAAAATTTAAGATTACAAGATTGTTGTCGAACAGGAAACAATCCAGATGAAATAATATCTGAAGTTTTAAGTTACAGGTGAGCAACTTCTGACAAAATAGGAAACTGATTCAGAATACTCTAATATGCACGAAAGTGGCATGGAACAATAATGGTGGTACATTCAAAGTGCAATGAAGATGGCATGGAACAATAATAGTGGTACATTCAAAGTGTAATGAAGATGCCATGGAATAATAATGGTGGTACGTTCAAAGTGTTATGACCAAAGCAATATGCCTCTGGGTAGAAACAACATACAGAATCTAAAAGAAAGGGAAAAAACAGTGTGGTTGGCAAAGCAAATATCTTTTAACCTATCAGCTAATCTGTGAGAAAATACATGCCCTTATGAGTTTTATGTCTGGTTTCATCTCCTCCTCTCCCCTCCTACCCCTAGTCACAGCCTTGCAATTTTCTTGGTGGATCCTACATTTCTATATTATCATATGGCGGTACAACATTTCCTAGCATTATGCTCTGTCTATATTTCTGTGCCCAACATCTGAGAGTGCAGGTTCACCCTAAACGCTAGTGGGCACAATTCCTGTGAATCATGAAATAACAGTAAAGATCTGGCAACTATTAAGTGACATACACGTAAATACCTATCTGAATCACAAGGAATTCCAAAAGCTTAGGCTGAAAGGAAGGGCAGTCAAGCAAAGGAATGGTGTAAAGATATTTGTGACCCATTAAGGTGTGTACCTACAAGAGACAAACACGTTAACAGTGCATCTATTATACCTCAAAAAACAGATACACCAAGCCCGCTAGCTGCAACAATGAAGGTTATCCTCCGGTAGATCTCCAAAGTAAATCCACTTCACCACCATTCAAAGTACGTTGAACATGTAAAAAAGTTAACGAACCAGGACCATAAAGTCAAACAAATTTATTGAACTCGACATAACAAACAAACGATTGGGCTTTCGTCAATTAGACTTCCTCAGAATCACCTGATTCTGAGGAAGTCTAATTGACAGCAAGTTGTTATGTCAGTTTGTTTGTTGACTCAAAGTGTTAAATTTTTTTTTGACTTTATGTGGTCCTGTGACTAAACTTTTTTACATGTTCAACGCACTTTGAATGGCAAGTGAAGTGGATTTACTTTCATATGGTGGAGAGGTGACTGTGTGGCATCTATTATACCTAATATCAGGGATTTTCCTAGATGGGGCAAATGAATCTGTGGAATTTCAACAACACCCTGAAGACACTGGAGAAGCAGTTCAGTTTGCTAGCTTCTTCACTTCCCTGGCATATGAACAAATGAGAGACATCACTTTCACTTGTTACTTATACTTTATTTACTAGTTGACCTGAACTTATCTACTTTGTTGAATTACTTCATTCTGTTTGATAGCATTTGTGTGTACATCATTATCTGCATTTACTGCTTTATACACATTTTCTTTACTTTAACCATGTATGTACGGTTTTGTTGAAAAAAACCCTTACTGAAGTGGAATCTGAAGTCAATGTCTCTCATTTAGTGCACACTGCCCCCTTGTGTATTACCTCCACACACAAGGGCTATGGCCATGAATCTTTCTGCTTATTTAGATACAACATGAAATGGTCATCTGAACATATAGGAACTGGACTCACAAGGAGCTTTCCCTCCAAAGCCTTCAGGGCCGGGAAGGTTGTTTAAGGCAACAAACGACTAAAGTGCAGCCCCTTTCTTCTGTGTGTGTGTGTGTGTGAGGGGGGGGGGGTTAACAGCAATGCATGGCAAAAATTCCCCACCTTCTGCTTGTTGCTAGCACTTGCCACAACAAGCTCAACAGTAGAAATGAGAAGCTCACCAAGAAGTTTGTAGAGGCTGTCCACCACTCCAGTATTCGTCAAAAGGGGTCTTATATCAGAGAAAGATCTCTACAGTCGCTGACAACTCATAGTCCAGTGAAACACCCACATCCTCAGGCATGGAAATGGCACCAAGACCATGTTTGAACTCAGCATGATCAAAAAAGACATGGAAAGGTCCAGGTATGGATCCTTTGCTGAATCCTCAAACAAGCTGCCAAAACCACGACCTGCTGGTCCCTAAGGGCAGGAACAAGTGGCACTGATAAGTGACCAGCTCAGCATCTGTAAACACTATGATAAAGGACCAGAGAAGACTTCAATCATTTTATTGTTACCTCTACAGACAAAACCAAGTGAGTAGCCACTGCAGACATACTACTAGGAAACCCCTAAAAGGGTCTGTCAAAAGTCAGTCACCCAGGTAGGGGAACACATGGAGGCTTTTCTCCTGCATGGTATTAAGCCACAACAAGTAACTCCTTGGTAAATACTTTGGGCACTGAACAAAGTCCAAAAAGCAACGATCTGTAATGAAGGTAATGCCTGTGCAGAGCAAACTAAGCACCTTTTGGCAGCAAAGCACGAGACCCTTCACAGTAATTAAAACTGATTATGTCCACACAGGATGGAAACTATTCACCTCCTCAGAATCAAAGAGCTGAGAGCACAACTTTCCTATTCTCAACATGAATAATGAACACTTGCTTCTCTATGGCACTTTTCAACGGTAAAGAGTGGACACATCCTACAAAGTCTGCCAAGACAGCTTCATCTCTTACTGGAAATCTTTTTGGGAAGGACCCAAGAACACCAAGATATGGCCAAGTATGACTATGTATATAATACGACTCCTCTCCAGTGATCTCTCTGTAATCAAGTCAAATCTGGAGACCTGTCCTCCCCATCAGAAGTCCCAATTCATGATCTAAATCATGCAAATGGGTAATCTGGCAGCCACAAGAACGAACAGTGAGGTTTGATACCCTTAGTCAAGTGGAAAGAAGGCATTTCCTCTTGGGGATGGCTGAACCTTAAAAAGGAGGGAAGTGATGGAGAATCATGTAGGTCCTCCGCTGTAGTGAAAACCTATTTCCTCCATAACAGTTAATTCAGCAGGTCTTACAGATTTCATTGGTAAATACTAGGCTAGTTGCTCTTGTGGGCCATTTTAAGCCTAGCCAATTTTCCTTTTGATGCCTGATCAACCTATCCTGTTTGGTAATGGATTGGCCTAACCCAACCCATGGTCAATAATTACATATTATCCCTAATGAGAATAAATGGGATCATACTATACATAATTTGAGGGGACCCATGCATGGATAATGCATTTAGGAGCAACCTCTGTCCATTAGTAGTACAGAGGACAGACCTGAGGTACATTTTCTACTACCCATCAACAGATCCAACTTGCGCTTGAATAAGGACAGGAATAAGTTTTGTTTCAAGTGGATAGGGGCTCTGTTTTGGAGAGGTGGTATCCCCTGTGAAATACATCTGTCCCTCCAAACAGTTCTGTTGACATTTTAGAAGAGGTTTAGATCCTTAGACTGAGTATTTCTGAAGCAATTTCATTTGCTGGTATGCAGTAGGTCCATCAGTACTGTCCTGGAGAATGCCTTGTATACCAGATACAAGTCACTTCTTAGCAGTCTGTAGGATAAAGAGATTGTAGTGACAGGACTTAAGTTGGTCCATGGTAGGACATATTGTTCAGGCTTTGTATCTTTTTAGTAAGGTATTTCTGTGGGTGTACCAGTTGTTGCATGTGCCTGGCCAGATGCATGCCAAATGGGACATTATACTCTATGACTGACCTAAAAAAAAGAGTAAAGCTGGGCAATGACATCTGTAGATCTAGACATAATCCCTTTGTTTATAAGCTGTGCAATACAGAAGGACTTTCTTATGACAATGGACACATGATGGTTGAAAATTCTGTCACTGTCCACACAAGTTCCCAAATACCTAACAAATGGGACAACTCTTAGGGGTGTACTGTCAACGTATAACCTCCCTGGGTAGATAATTTCCCAAAGGATATGATAATGCATTTTATGGTATTTAGTTTTAATCCAAGATTTTGACACCAGTTAGTTATCTGTGACAAACTTTCTTGCAGGATGGCCAAGTCATTTGGGGACTGTTCCTAGCTTGCAGTCCTCTGCCAACTTAGTCAGCCAGAGCCCTGTGGTATTGGATTTTACTTCAGAGAAGTATATACCAAATAGGAGATGTGCCAGCTCTGAACCCTGGAGGACTACACCAGTGATTGGTCTCTTTGTAGAAGTAATGTTCCCCATTTTGATCACCCAAATCCTATCTGTGAGACAGTTGTCAAATCTAGTGGGTGACACAGGGGGTTTATTCCTAGTTTATTTACATTTTCTTACTATGCCCTAGTTGGGGATTGTGTCAAAAGCTTTGGCCATATCAAAGTATGCAGTGTGTACTGTTTTACCTTCACCCATTGCTCTGGTGACCTTCTCAAAACAGTCCACCACGTTGAGTAAGCATGACCTGCCCTTGACAAATCAAACTGAGATGGGTCTAATGTTTGGGGATTCCCCTATATCCTTATTGATTAGTTCCATGAGAAGTCTTTCCATGGCTTTGCATACGAGACTGGCAAGACATATGCGCATATAACTGCCTGGGTTTGTGGAAAGGACTCCCTTATGCAGGGGATGGCCCTACCTGTTCTCCATTTGCTTGGTACAAAACCTCTATGAAGGCTAAGGTAGAAGAGTGTTGTTGGGGGGGGGGGGGGCACTAAATCATGCTTCTTCATGCTACTTAAGATGTATCCAGGGATACTGTCAGTACCCACTGATGCAGTATTTGCAGCTTATGGAAAATCACTTTTATGACTACCTTGTGACAGCTACAATCAAACGAGTTTAAAGCATATCTTGCAGGAGAGACGGAGGTCTAGAAAAACAGTTCTCTGCTCCTTAGAGTGAGTATCTTAAGTGTTTTTTTTTCCCCGGATTTCTCTCTTGGAGGACAGTCTTAATAATGTCATCCTGCAAAGGCACATGTCAAAGTCTTTGGCCACAGCCACTGAATCAGCACAACTAAAATTACAGTAAGCTAAACAGTACCTTGGAGTCTGTAAAGAGAGTCTTAATCAGATCCTCCCTGAACCCAGATTCAGAGGACACTTCAGGCATACGAGACAAAAAGTTCTGGGTCCTAAGATCCAGTGTGGCACAAACGTAAATTAATTTGCCAAACATGTTCAGAGCCTTGGAATATGTTTGAGTGTACTACAGCAATACACTGTGGTCTTCTGGCCCTAGGCTGGACTGAAGCAATCCCACAGGAGTCGGCTCCAAGATGCCTGACGACAGGATTTGGTCCACTCAGCCAGGGGCTTTTAAATAGCATCCACCTTCCTGGGGACACAGGAGCAGAAAGAAAGAGTACTATCATGCTGCAAGAACAGCATTTTTAATAACTCCATCCATGAGCAGGATGACTCAGGACTCTTCCTCAGAAACAGCTAAGTGAATACCTGGGGAAAGAGGTGGAGAAGGAATAGAGGACCAATACACATATATACTGGACCTCATGAGCCTTAAAGTCTTTCCAAATAAATGATCAACAAGACAGCAGGTGAAGAAGAGGAGGATTCAAAGTCCATCTCAAAAACAATAGCCTCCATGATTTCAGACTCCTCATAAAAGTATAAGGAGAGAATCCAACATCACAATCATCAGCTTCAGACATGTATGTGCCCAGTCTGTCATAAAGGCACTCATACCAGTCAAATCCCAGCTGCTGGGTATCAAGAAACCACAGCATGAATGAACACCTGTCAAAGGCACTACTGCAATGACGAGAGGATTGCAGCAATCCTGGTTCTGGCATTAGGCTATATTCCTAGAGGGTGAGGTTCTGGAATTGAGACCAAGACTCAAGCTTTCACCAGGCAGCTTAAGCTGAGGGAGTCTTGGTGAAAGACGACTTGGAAGCTGTGCATACTGCCACTCCAAAAACAATACACTTAGGTCAACAAAACCAGCTAGGCCTGTAGGAAAACCTCAGCCCAGAGTACTCCCAAATCCATAGCAAGGCAGTTCAAAGAACTACTCTCAAAAAATCACTCTAGCCACCCTCAAGCTCCAAATAATCCAACAAAAGTTGGATGGTGTTAATACCTTAGAATGCACCACCTCAGGGAGGGAAAACAGGGC